>NC_040011.1:42965875-43118796 GCF_000972845.2 Larimichthys crocea
ATGACCTGCCCTTGACCAGTCCATGGAGCTTCTGGACTTTTTAGAATTCTGATGTGAGATCGTTGTGGCGCTCGATGACGAAGTAGCCGAAGCAGGAGGTTGCATGGAAGTTGAAGATGAGGAAGATGCATTTCCCATCCTTTTTTCCCCACCTCCGTCTGCACCTCCTCCTCCTCCTCCTCCACCTGTACCTCCCCTCAAGGCTTCGGTGAAGAGCTGGGGCTCCATGGCGGGTCTCTCCGTCGTTGAGGTGGTCGGAGTCTGCAGGTTGTTGCTGCCTTTGGGGATTCCCACCAAGTGGCTCTGGTTAGAGTGGCTGGTTAACAGATCTTTCATTTCTTCGTAGGAGCCCAGCGTGTTCTGGACACGACTCGCCAACGCATCACCTTTATTAGTCTGAAAGGAGAAGAGGAAGAAGAACAAGACAGGAGGGAGGAAGAGAGAGAAGAATATTAATTAAGTCTTCCATTTTTCCATTTCTTTAGCCTTGATGAAAAGCCCTCTTTATTCATCCAGAGAGGAACAGTGAGAGACAGATAGGGTGACCACTGACCACACATCAAGATGAGATGATTAATTAAACACATGCCATCCTTAAGAGGGTCCAGTCCAGACTGCAGCAGTAAAATTAATGGGGCAGGAATCATTATTAGCCTGACCCCAGATTCTCAAGCAATCATTGCTTGGAGGACAGTGCGGGTCGTACTGATATATGACGGTGTAGCACCTTCAGCTGCTACGTGAGATGTTCCCCAGAATAGCTCAAAAATACCTTTCGTGTCAGTCACTGACAGCTCCTTTAATGACGACACTACATGATTTGATCATTTGGCATTTCTGAAAGGACATGAGCCATTAGCAGGCGGTTCTATATTTTGAACCAGATTCCTGCAAAAAAGCCACGAAAGAAAAAAGGTGAAATCCTGTAGATTTTTATTCAGTTCTCTGATATTTCTCTTCGACCTGAGCAACAAACTGTGAGACAAATATTAATCTAGAGCCAAGTTCGAATTATGGAACATCTACAGCCTATAATTTGATCGTGACATTTCATCATGAATTACTGACAAATAATGGAAACTCTGAATAAAATCAATGCGAGATGTGGCCCTGTAATTTTAACTTTTGTGTTATGTACAGCAATAGATCCGGGTATCTGATCTGTCAGCTAAAGCTACTATAAGTATAAAGGTTGAAACGTATGAAAAGGAGTGAATAAAGCCCTTTATCTCATTTTCAAGACAGGGTGAAATTGCCTGTATTTGGGGAGGTTAATGAATTCGTGAATAATGAATTTATGTTCATAGGAAGTCGGAGCTTAACTAATCTTAGGTAATATTTCTGGAAAGAGGATAGAGTTACATAATAATAATGAATAATCACTACACTGATTGTAGTGGGGTTTAACACCAATCATGCAGATCTGTGCGAGGCTGTCGAGGGCGATTTTCTAACCACATTTATTTCCACAGTGGTCAGGAGAATAAAATCACACATCATGTACATCAGTTGTTTCCCTATGCAAAACAGCTCCAGTCAGTAACTGAACAACACTGTTATAACAGGCAATGATCCATGGAGAGGGCTTATTGCTGAGGAGGGATCTCTCAGTGTGTATTTGTACGTGTGTGTTAGACACTTACATATTACTATAACACCACCCTTTCATTTGCTCTAATGGGGGCCGATGTATGAATCGTTTGATACTAATTGCTACATTGTGATGCCCTTTTTCATGATCAGATTGTTTTGATAGTACTTTATGAACCAGGTGAAACTGAAATTGACTGAGATACATGATTAATTGTTTACTCTATGTCAATGCATTAATATCACGCTGACAATGATGCTTGACAGGTTTACCATCTAAGCAACACCTTGACCTTTTTGATGATGAGGTGTCTGCACATAGATGCATAGTTACATACTAATACTAATACTATTATATACAAATGGTTTACATTAAGATACTTGTCTGTGTCACTAGCTGTTATTTTGGTTCATCCTGACTTTGAGGTTATTTGGATAGGAGTACCGGAGAGCCGCCAGGATGGCGCCACTGTCAAGTGTGTTAATGTTTGTATTAAAATTTATGTTAAAAGAGTCATGTGGGATGGGGTGTTTCGGGTCCCATGTGGTGTTTTTTAAGGGCCTCTCTTTTTCTCTGTCCCTCTCTTACACAGATTTATACTATTGTTGACTTTGACTGCATGTTTTAGGAGCATAACCTCCACTGTATATTGGGCTTTCCCCGCATAGTTCAGGAGAGTTTCATTATTCGGCTGGAGGCTCTCCAAATAACGTTTTACTTGATTACAATACTGAACTTATTGTAATAAATTTGTTATACAACTAAGACAATGTCGGCTGAGTTTTTCTTCAAACATCTTTAACTGCATTGCAACTGAATATATGACAATGACAATCTTTCAAAATCCAACAGTTGAGACATTTCGATCAAAGGAGAACACTTAAGGTAGTATTATCCTTTATGCTTGTCCGTCCAGTAAATGTTAAAATATTTCACTAGATGGTATAGTATAACAAAGGTACAAAGGTTTCTGAAGAACTACATTGGTAGTCAAGACTCTAATCCAGGTTAATCTAAGAATCAGAAAAAAACGTGGGTCATTGGTGGACCTGACTGCTCAAACAAGTCACCTGTAATCAAAGCTGCCACACTGTTAATTATACATAACTTCAAGCCTTGATATAATTTGAACAGATGAGTTAATAAAAAACTGTCATTATAGGTTTATTTCTGCTGTGAAGTTGGACATTTGAACATGGGGACATATGGAGACTGACTTGTTCTGTAGCCAGCTTCAAGTGGACGTTTGAGGAACTGCAGTTTTTAGCCTTGCATATGCTTCACTTCACGGTCATGGAGAATCGCTTGGTTGCGATACAGTATTTCAGTCTGAGACTTCAGACTAATTGTTTCAGCTCCCTTTTTATATTAGACGATGGGATGAATTCCTCAGGAAACTCGTGTGATTTAAGTGATCTAACCTCCTCATAAGTTACATTCAGTATATTTGTCTAAGATAAAAGAGTGTTGTGTTTCACTCAGACTTACAGACCAAATCCCAAAGATCATCCAGTGAATTCCAATTTTCTAAGCATCAGATGAGTCACCTTAATTTTCACCTAATATACTTTTAAAGCACTTACTCATACTTTCCACTGCAACAAAATTCTCAGCCTGAAGTAAGAGGAAGAAAAGACAACCTCAAATTTAGATGGAATAAAAAAAACCCCAAAAAACATGGTGTTTAATATGTAGTGGGAGTTTGACAGAGAGGACATGACTTGATAAAGGAAACGGCAGATTTGCATATGACAATTGCAATTATTGAAATAAATCACAGGTGAACCCTGTGTAATAGTCCTGGCTTTAACACAGATAGATCCTTGTGGTCTTGTGGTCCACAGAAATGTCGACTCAAATGTGGAAACAGCATTCATCTCTCCAACCACGTCTGTCTTCACTTTACTGTATCTAATTAAGTATGAAAACCATGAAAATACCAAAAAAATGAAACAGGGCAGGGAATCAAGCCGAATTTACAAAAGAATCATATAAGAAAGGAGAGATCTGCTTTCAAATAATCTTAACAGATGTAATTTCTGCATGCACACACACACACACACACACACACACACAAACACTACACACCGTGGCAAGCCAAAGTTAGCTGTGAATAAATTAGCCCATCTCTTCTCCATCTCAAGCTCATGAATAAAAGATCTGGTGGCTGAAGAGGAACAGAAAACACATTTACAGAGAAGCAAAATGAAAAACAGAAGAGAAAGAGAGGATGAATACCTATGCGTGCGTGTGTGTGTGTGTGTGTGTGTGTACGAGTGTGTGTGTGTGAATAGATCATCCCAAATAGCTGCTAACAGCATAACGCTCTTTAACAGGATTAGAAGAGGGATTAGCTAATAGCTGACAGAGTGTATGAATACTGGAGAGAGGAAGAGGGAAAGACAGAAAAACAGAGTGACGGACACACGATAGACCTGCAGGTACAGAGAGAGACTGACGGTAGAAAAAAAATGAAGAAGAGAGAGAGACCGGGGACGATAAAAGTTTTATAAATCCTATGTGATAATGAAAAAGGGCTGATATAGATCTCTACAGGAGCACTTCAGTGTACAGCCAGCATTAAACACGGAGAAAGTGAGCGAGGTCGTGGAGGTCGTGGTAAATCCACTGAATTGTATAAGTAAAGCAACAAGCACTGGTGCGGGGAAAAAAAAATGAAATTGTTAATGTGGCAAATAAATCACTGAAGAAAGGGGCAAGGGTGGCCAAGGCTAGTTTTCAAGTTTAGCAGCACTGAGAGATAAAGTGTGGAGGAAAAAAAAGATTAGTTTTAAAGACTGGAATATGAAACCACAAAACAGTGTTGTCTACCCGTGTGGATCACTTAAGAATGTATCCTTTGCTCCAAGATTTATGTATATTGCTACCTTCAATAAGTAGTCCCTTGCTCAGTTAATCGCTGTAATTATGAGAGCTGTAGAAGTCCTCCGCTGTTTACTGTGAAAGAATCCAATTTAACCATTTTTGAAAGGCACTGAGCTGATGATAAATTGTATACACATAATAAATCCTATATTATGTGTAATGTGACCCACAGAAAATTACCAACCCTCATCTTCCAGCGCGCTTTTGGTTTATGGCTGAATCGTTCATGTTTTTGGTTCAAAAGCCAGAAAAACAAACTCAAATAGGACTTCTTTTTTTTTGGCTTTCTTGTTTGAGTTTTTGTTGAGTTATTTCTTATTTTAGATTTTTTGGTGGGGTTTATTGGGTTGTGGCGGTTTTGGTCCCTATTATTGGTTTTTGTTACTCTCAAATTCACTTACTTTATATATTACCCGCTGTGGTAGGTCAGTATTTGTTATTTCTTCTGTTTGTTCTTGTTGATTTGGCTTATATTTGCAGTTTCTTGTCTTTATTGATACGTATGTTTTAAGAGTTGTTGTCTTATTATTGTTGTTGCTTTTGTGCAGACCCCAGGAAGATTAGTAATCACTTCTGAATGGGAATCCAAATAAGAAATAAAGAATACTGAAGTCTTGCAGGCCTATGCCATTTTATAGATGCATGCAGACATTTCTGTGAAAAGCTCTGTTAAATGCATTGTACACTGTATCAGCCAGCAACAAACAGAAGACAAGTCATGACAGCTGGTGAACAGAGACCAAAGTAGAGCTAAAAGGAGTGGACTATTTACAATTAATATCAGGTGGCTAGAGAACGACTGGATTGAGGTTTATGTAGTGATATATCAATGTTCTGTTTACGGCTTGTTACAGCCGGTTTTAGTCTATAAATTAGAAAAGCTGAGGCACAGCTGATCATACTGTCTAGAGTCAGTGTTGGTCCATTTGTCTACTCTGGGCTAACCATAGAAACATGGTGGTTCAACACGGCAGACATGTGGAAGAAGACCTCTTTTGGTAGATATAAAAGACACGCGAAAAACACCAATTCTTATTCTGAGTGATTTATACACTAATAAAACCATAGTTATGAATATCATATTCCATTTCTGCCATTATATTCTGCTAAATAACACACATGGACTTTTAACTGGACCAAAACAATCTAAATAGCAGATTGAAGTTTAAAAGATTTAAGATTTAAAAGATTTTAAGACCAGACTTAAAAAAGGAAATAGATAATTAAATAAATCCATGTAGCCCTAAAATGAGGTTTATGTAGTTTTGATCACATGAAAACAATCCTCTCTGATATAACTATAACCACCAAACGATTAGCCAGTCTGAGGAAGCACACTTGAAACACAGGAGGCTTTTCCAGGAGTTCAAATAAATGAACAAACAATCTTCAATGTGTGGCTCCAATTATCCCCTGGTGTTATATCGTGGTGTAACATCCTTCAACACGCCCAGTCCAGTCAGCCTTGCTTCTCTCCTACACACACACATACACATACAACACATCTGACCTCACCTCAGCACCATTAATTAGTTGGAAACAATTAGTTGGAGTATGGAGGCACCTAGGATTAGATTACATATCAAAACAACCTCTCATGCGCTGCCCGTCGCCCCCCGAACCTCGGGCAACGTCTTCCTGAGAACCCCTCCGTGTCCTCTGCGTTCAGACACAGCAGCCGTTAACACATTCTGTCAAGACTCAAAGCCAGTCTTGTCCCAAGGTCGATACACTTGGCGGCATAACCGAGTGTTGAAGTGCCTGGCGGTAGCAAATGAGAGTTAAAACAAACCAAAATCAATTTTTATAACACAGGGGCAGGAGAGTGGCCATGGATTTCATGCATGGCTAGTTCACTTTGAGCTAAAGAAGAAACAAAATGATGGCATCTCCAGTGCCTTAGATCAGAAAAGACCAGAACCTATGCTAGAGGGTGTTACCGTATTGGCCCAGGGGGACAGTGCACGAGGAACAAATGGTCACAGTAGCATATAATGATCAATAGGCCATCATCATCCAAAAACAGCACTGAAATGCAATAAGCACAAAAAATGTTAGAATAATTGTTGTTTGGCATAACAATCCCTTCAATTGATTACTAGCACAAGGCAAATTGTTTTTAGTGAGCCTAAATCACAAAGCGGCTGTTTTAGACAAGAGTGGCCCATCCTTGCTGATTAATACGTCGTAAATTCACCCTTTGCTCAAATGAAATCCGGTGTCAGGTACGTCCATTCTCCTCCAGCGGGATCAATCAAACACGTTCACAGCGAAATAAAACCTGTCTCCTAAACAGCAATGAGAGAGCACTCTGTGTGGAGAAAGCGCACTTGGTGTAAAGAATCACAGCTCAGGTCAGGTTGTAAAGAGTGTGTGTGTGTGTGTGTGTGTGTGTGTGTGTGTGTGTGTGGTGTGTGTGTGTGTGTGTGTTTTGGTGTGTGTGTGCAGCTTACAGGATTGCTTTGTGTTTCAGTCCTCGCAGATAGGCAGTTGCTGTTTGCTTGACATTTTTAAAATTGGTTGTTTAGTTCAGAGAGGTTTTGGAAAATACGCTGTTCACTTTTTGTATTTAGTTAAATGAGAAAACCCTGTGTTGTTACATCCCTATCCCTTTTTTCTGATGGGATTAACGTTAACAGGGAGAGGCGGTGAGTGAAATATCACTGAGCTCGTCTGTAATTTAACTCGCGTTCCTGAGGCATTCTAACCATCGGGAAATAACAGGATGTGGTCTGTAAAGACATGGACATCAGCAGGACAAAGTCAAAAGCCGGAGGGAGAGAGGAACGTGAGGCGAAGATGCGGCGGTGAGGAGAATTTTGAGTCAAAAAACACCATCAAGTCGTAACACAGTCAACCCGAACACGACATGAAAGAGACACCACTTCCACAAGATGTCATTATCTCTCTCGTCCGAAAATCACAAGTTTTCCTCAGTAGTAAAACTAATCCACCGATATTTGTCTTTACACATCAAGGGTATGTTTGCAAATAGGAGCAGCCCATTTCATGAGGTTTTAAGAGGTAATCTGTAATCTCTGCCTGCATTTTTTATGGGTCCCCAATAGTTAGTAAAACGTTAAATGAACGGCATTTCAGATTTCAGGATTTGGGTTGGTCGTGTTCGCCCAAAAACAGAGATATTTTCAAACTCTTACTGTGTAATGTAAATCATCCAATAAACAGCTAAAACAGCTAATGTTACTCAAGTTAATTATATACACTCCAAACACCTAGAAAGTTGAATAATTAAACATGTCACATCTCAATTTGTTAATTTACACATGAACAAAACTGTAAAAATGCAAATTTGTGGCTTAGGTGGATTTACAAGCTATAAATATTTCTTGATGACAATCTTCTCATCTTTAGAAATAAACCAACAAATGCATAATTAAGTGTAACTATTCATTCAAAAACCATGCTTACTTTATAAGGTTCTCCAAACAGGTTGAATCCAGTTGAGAAGAGATCTTCATCTGTTGGGACCTCCTGGTCCTCCTCTCCCACTCCCTCCTCTTCAGGACGCTGCGCTCCGACTCCAGATGACTGGAAGGACACAAAGAGGAAAAAAGCTGTTACATCCCCCACTGAGGCAGACACATTGCCTGGCACCAGTGAGACCGCTGGTTTCTAATGAGCATGCTAACAAGTCATTTTGGATCTCAAAGAGCAGGTGTAATTCTTTTCCTGCAGTGTGGTTAGAGTAGCTCGGTAGCTGGTAAAGGAAAATAACAGGGTAAATGGGTAAATCGTGTAGTGCGCCGTCTGAAAATTCAACTAATGGTAAGAAAAAAACGAAATCTTGCTAGAAGCGAGATCAAGAGAAAAAAAAAAAGGATTCACAGCAATGTAGATGAAGATATTCATTGATAATGAAGCTGAATGGTTGTTTAAGATTACTAATAAGATTCAGATATCAAACCATCTTTGACTTTCTCTGGACATGAACAGTCTCACTCTTTAACTCCAGCATCCGCTACCTTCCACTGAAACTGATATCCGGATAACCCTTGACACAACCAAGTGACCTTAAGTTGTTTGGACTGACACTTTCAAAGAATAATATTGAATGTTTTTGTCTCTTTGAATCAGCTCATCTCATAAGGTTAAGCAGTCATTTTTTATCTAGCTTCTGAATAAATTCCACTCGTCTAAATTCGATTTGCAAAAGCTGCTTGATTTTTCAGACTCCAATAAAATGTTCATCCCGTGCAACTACTGACCCCTATGTTATCCAGAAGTTTCGATGCCTCGTATCTACAGGAAACAACTTTTTTTTTTCCAAACAAGTCAGCCAAGGTCTTATCTATACAGTTTTGTGAGAAATAGTGCAAACTGTTTCATTAAACTTCTGATTGCTCCAAGGAGCTTTGTGTCTTTGGGATTGAAGGAATTGGTGGATAAAAAACAACAACTGGCCATTCGATAGTAATCTGATGGAGCTGGAGCCAAGAGTCAATTAGATTAGCTGAGTATAAAGACTGGAAGCAGCTGGCCTGGTCATTAAACTTAAAGCATGTGGTATCCATCATTGTACACAAACAAAACAAAATGAAACATGATAATTTGTGGTTTTAAATGGAGTTATGGATGTAACTAGCCTATATCTTGACTTTTTTCCACATTTAACCAACCTTAAAACCCAAATTGTTCTTATGTATGGATAAACCATTAGATCCTTAATAATAAGAGCATTGGAAGTGAGGTGTAAACTTGGACAGAGCATGGCTGTTCCTCGGCTTCCAGTCTTTGTGCAAACTAAGTTAATCATCTCCTGGCTGTAGTCTCCATATACGAAGTGTAAAGACAGTTAGAGTGGTATCGATCTTATTATCTAACTCTTGGAAACAAACCAGCGTATTCAAGAATATTTAATTAATGCTTCTAGTCCAGCCTGTGTTATATTTTGCAAACAACAGTGGCCAAAACACTGAAACATGAATGAATGATAATCTTTGTATAAGTCTACGAGGGGAAACAAACTCAATAGAAAAAGAACACACCACTGACAGTACATTTCTTGTCTATAATATATGCAAAGGACAAAGTGTAACGAAGAAAGTGAAGAGAAACAACAGTCCATCATTTAGGACAACTTAAGAACAAAGATCAATGAACCTGAAAAATTTACAAACTTTAAATATGTCCAGTCGCAAAAACCCTCAAACACTCAACATGAGGAAACTGGTTCTCATGAGGACTACCCCACGAAAGGAAGACTTGGGAGGATAAGAGGATAAGTTCATTACAGTACCAGCCTCAGAAATCACCAATAAAACAGCAGCTCAGGTTACAGCCAACATAAATGCGTCACAGAGTTCAAGTAGCAGACCTGTCAACATCAATCAGGCCTCGTGGGTTGAGCTGCTGCAAAGAACCACAACTGAGACAGAGCAACAAGAAGAATTGTTTGGGCCAAGAAACACAGGAGTGGACACTGGCCCAATGGAAATCTTTACTTTGGTCTGATCGGTCAAATTTGAGATCTTGGTTCCGACCACAGCTGGTCACTTTGTGAAAGGTGTGGTGTGGTCTACATGTGTGGTTCCCACCATGACAGCCAGGAGGAGGTGTGAGGCTGGGGGTGGTTTGCTGGTGCCAGCATATTTTCAGTATATCTCAAATAGAAAAAAATAATAAAGAAAAAGCAATGACTGAGAAGGGGTGTCCAAACCTTTGACTGGTGCTGGTGTAGTCATTAGCTGGGTATTTCATTCATGACGTGCATTATTTTTAGCGTAGGTGGACCCAGTGGGAATTGAAGTCCTAATCAGACAGTGTTTATGACATGTTGTACCCACTGAACCACAATGCACTGCAAAGGACAGATGCGTTTATGTCCGGTCACAGTGTCATTGGATGGCCTCCCAATAAATTTGCTTTTAATTTCATCAACATTCCTACACTACCGCAATGAACCGGGGTTTTCTGTCTGGAGGCAAGAATTATTGCTGTATATGAGCAAGATTGTTCTTGTGGCATTCAAAATATGAGACAGCTGACAGTAAACAATGATAAGAATGATTGGAGGCAAAGGCAGAGTGATCTGTGGGGAATAGAGATGGTGGCGAAACCCAGGTTTTTGGAACATTTGTCCTTATATAACCAGTATTTTTAGCAAAAAAAAAACCTTTTACTGCACAGTTACTGATTCACTCTGCCCTCCTAAACTTTTGCAGTCACCATCCTCCACTGAGAAATCTACAAGCTGGCAGCCAAACTCGAATCTCAGTAGTACAAAGTAACGTGTGCATATGTGAGTGTGAGTACGAGTCATGCTTGAGGCTGTGGCCCGCTGACCCAAGAAAGGGCACTGTTTTACCACACCACTGCCAAGAGATGAGACAGGGGCGGCTAATTAGCGATCAACACAATTAAAAGAGACTTTCTCTTTTCCTCTACCAGACCCTGCCTTCAACATTTAATCCGTCAGCAAGATGTGAGTGGGAGGGAGAGAGAGCGGAGAAGCAATTGGAGTAAAGAGAGAGGGGGGGGGGGGGGGAATCACAGAGACCCACGGGAAGGGAAAAAAAAGACCCAGTTTCAGAGCAACAGACAGTTTCTTAAAAAGGAAAGAAAAATAACAGAATGATGAAAGACAGGGTGGAGGGATGGGGAGAGGAAGGTAGGAAGGGAAGAAGGGAGGAGCAAAAAGCAGGAGAGAGCAGTGGGAATAACAGACATAATGATTGACAGGTTAGGTGTTTGTGTGTATGCATGCGTGTGTGTGTGTTACAGGAGTATACCTAGGCGTGATCATTGTGTGCGCTGGGGCTGCTGGTTGACATGTGCATTGTCTGTCAGTGCAGAAAGATAACTGACGGAGCTGTCACTACAACAAACACACACGTATGTAGTACACACACAAACACACACAGTCCCATGCCACAGATCACTGTCTCCGTCTCCGTCTGTCACGCACTAGACATTCACACGGAGGGAATCAGGTCAGACGAGGTAATTAACACATCCAGGATTTATTTCCTAGCATGTGGCAGGAACAGAGTACAACACTACCTGCCACACGCAGGTTACACTTTTGACACTTCGCTGAATTGACTTTGACATTTTGTCTTTGCAGCTTTTTGAACCAGAGTGTTCTGGTCAGCCGGGTCAGTGAGAATCTTCAGTGCTAAGCTGTAAAGCTATTTATTGATGAATCGTTGGCAGGAAGTCATAGTCGTATTATTGTGAAAACTCCATTTAACTTTGAGGTTTCATACTGCTAATGGCAGGAGTGGTAATTTGATTGATGCTAATACCCGTGTGGATCGCTGACAGTATGAAGAATGTCGTCACCCACATGTTTCTGAGTGTGGTGGCACTGGCCGCAGCCATGATTAGCCCGGCTGATCTAAAAATGGGCAAAGACGTGGATCATTGGTGGACCTGAGGTGGGCTGAATGACGCCTGGTTGCTCAAACAAACCACCTATAACAGCACTCACATGTCAAAATTAGCTACAGAGACCAAAACTGTTTTTCGTACCAGGCTGTAAACATGTTTATTTCTGCTGTCAAGTTGGACATTTGAACATGGGGACTGACTTGTTCTGTAACCAGCCTCAAGTGGACGTTTGAGGAACTGCAGTTGTTCTGCATTGTTTTGCATTGGCTTCACTTCACAGTTACAGAAAACAAAATGGACCTCTGCCGCTCAGGGATGGGAATCAAGAACCGGTTCTTGTTGAGAACTGGTTCCGTGTGTTTCAATTCCATGGAATCGTTTGGCAGTTTATCCAACGATTCTCTTCTAAATTCCAGAAAGCACGAATTACGTCACGCAACTTCCGCAAGAAGTTACGCACGCTCGATTCCAGCAAGCACGACTAATTACGCCACGTAACTTACGCAAGTTTCACACGTGCAGTGCAATCAGTAGTAAACAATGGCACCAACTCAGTTCAACGCTCCAAAGTTTGGCTGCATTTTACCAAAAAAAACGGCAACAGGGCGACTTGCAATCATTGCAAAGTGGAGATAACAGCGGCGGGAGGGAACACGCCGAACATGCAGAAACATTTGTGCACACAACATGCAATATTTTTAAATAAATGTCGTGTTTTTGACACGCTTCGGACTGGAGATGAATCTCAACCTAGCAGCAGCGGAAGGTAGTTACACTTGTTACTACTATCCAGGCTGTGGACCTCTTTTGACCTCGCTGTTGGTTTTGTAAGGTCGTGATACTTATAACTAAACAAAGTTGATGCTGATCAAATGGTTTGTTCTCCTTTTTTCCCCAAATGAGAATCGATAAGAGAATCGATAAAGAATCGAATCGTTAAGCAGAATCGATAATGGAATCGGAATTGTGAAAATCTTATCAATAGCCTACCCATTCCTGCTGCTGCTTGATGTGGACATGAACTAAAGATATCATCTCAAACATTCACACAGGCAGTTAATCAACATGGCCACTGTTGCCATATTTGTAGTCCCAGCTGTCATATGAACACATTACTCTGTGTCGTGATACAAATAACCTCTATAAAACAGAACTTTTACCATCTGAAGCAATCTGGTTTCTGTTTGTTTGTAGTCTGAGCAGTATTGACAAATCACGTTTAAGCAGACTTAGGTGCATTCATATGAGAGATTAGCAGAAATGCGTCCCTTTGCATCATTCCCACGTATCAAGTTGCTAATTGCTCGGTCTGGATATCCGTTATATATCCGGAAGATTACCTGTGAAGCACAGAGGTGACAGGATTACCCTTTTGGTGTTGCTGCGTTTTGATAGTCTGATTATTTGTCATCACCACACACGCTTCCATGATGTAGGATGAACACACTGAGATGCGAGGGGGCTGCAGATGACTCAGCAGGTGTTCAAATATTGTAACATCACAGAATCAGTGCCTCATAACCAAGCTATGTGTGCTTGTTGAAATAAAGAGAAAGTGCATCTTGCACCAGTGTTCACAGACTGTAAAGCCTCTTAGTTACACCACCTCTCAAATATGAGATGCTAGGATGATCTCCCAGAGGCTTAAAGCTTCAACAAATATATCAGGAAAATAGAAAAATATGCACAATAGACGCTGTTTTATATTATTTTCAGACAAAAGTGAGGAAAATTCAAATTTCACTCGCACTTCATCGACAAATATTCAGATTTCGTTCGTGTTTTTGTCTTTGAAAGATTTAGAGATGGCAGCCGGGTTCGTTAGTTCGTCTGCAGTGCTGATAGATAACAGTGAAACACACACACTTTTGAACGAAAGACAGAAAGAAAAAGGCAGATGGATGATGGACAGACGGACAGACAGATGGATGGATTGCTGCGGATTAATAGCAGTGGTGATATCAGCAGTGGGCATACTGTCGATGTTGATATTTTCTGTGAATGAAAATGTAGCGATGGCAGCTTTCTTGCCTACCACTCTGCTTTCCTTCTGTGTGTGTTAATGCGTGTGTGTGTGTGTCCTGAAGTAATGCTGATAGCCAGAGTAAGCTCTGGGAATTTAATCTCAGCAGAGCTATGCTGTGCTCCCCTGATAACTAAACACACACACCACACACAAACGCACACACCAGTGTCTCTAACACAGCCTCATCACCCTCTCATTCACTTTCACTGCACACAACCTCGGTAACACACTCTCTGCCTCAACAACTGGCGCCTATAAGCAAGGCACTGAACCTACAGCTCAGCAGGCTGTGGAAATGCAGATTCCTTTCTTTGATGCATGAAGATTAATCTCAGACGTTATCGTGGGAAATTGAACCGTCGCCACTACGAGCCGTGCTTGGATACAGTAAATAAAAAGTGCAACTGACAGGGTTGCTATTAGACTCAAATTTATATGTTTTAATACTAAAATTCACCCGGAGCTGTGCTGAAGTTGTGATATTTGGTTTCATTTATTATATTTACTCGTATTATATAATGCAGAGCCCTTTACATTTAATGCCAGTAAAAACTTTCCAACACGCCAGATGTTAAAAGTTGGACAGTGGATTGAGCTGAACATGCTGAAGTTCTCTGTGTTCTGTCGTCAGCGGGGAAGAAAAGGCTGCAGTCTGTGTAAGTCATCAAGAGAGTTTCTGGAGCTGCTTCATTGAAAATCAACCGGGGCCTGACTCGTGTGGACTCACGCTGCATTTGTGTCTTATGGGAATAACTGTCAGAACAGTTCAAGGCAACCGCTCGGAAATATATTTCAACTCATCTGAAGCCATGAAGACATTCTGAGCGTTTTTCTTTTTTTATTCACAATTTTTTAAAGCAAATGAATCATTTACTTCTTATTCAAAATGATGTTTTGCAAATAACACAATGTGTACTTAAACTAAAAAGGGTACACTTATTGGATTATTCTCAAGCAGAACAATCCCAACACTGGGCAGTGATTAGCTGACAGCAGGCAGCAGGCTCACATGAACGTGTTAAATGGAGGCTTTTATGTTCGCATGCTGCAAAACGCTCCCTGTTGGTCATTTTTCTGAGCAGGAAAAAAAGCACAGGTGTTACTAATAACATTAAGTATGGCGGCGAGCCAGCGTGTACCATACCCGTATCTAAAAACCAAAGCAGCTAAATGGAATTCAGCCGTCATCGTAGATAAACATACACATCGCTCAAATCCCCTCTTGTCCACTGAGCTGAAATCAGGTTTTAAGCTCGTAAAATATCTGCCCTATACAAATCACTACCTACATAATATATTCTTATCCAACCATTATTCCCACAGGAGGGGCTTTTTTTTCCCATACCTGAATTGATGGATTGTTTTAAATAGGAAAATATCCTTGTCTATACGGAGATATATGTGACAGCTTATGAGCTTTTATCCATGTGTCTGTGGAATGCTCCAGATGCTCGGTACATGTTTATGTGTCAGTGACTCTATTGGCTCAAAGAGGGCAGTGAGCTCATTTACTGCAACTACAATTTTTCCATTTATTTTAATTGGTGCTAATCAAAATCTAATCGATAACATTCAAAATTCAAGTGAAAAGTTCTCAGTACTTAAACTGGTGCCAATTCGTTTTTCCACATTTAATTTAGCACCTCAGCCTGTGTATATCTTGATCATACACAGGCTGAGGTCATCTGCACTTCTAACAGTAATAATTATTTCTTTTCTGTTCATGTACAAAAATGATTTAGTGGCTCTGTAAACCAATTAAAACATTATGTAGCATAGCACGAGTTCAGGAAGAGCACTGAAGTTACAGCATCAGCTGCTTTATTAATGCTTCGCGATCATTGGCGAATACTCAGTCCAGAGTCCAGCCACACTCTCTCAGCCAACAGTGCTTGCCAAAAAACTGCAGTTCCTCAAAAGGTCCACTTGAGGCTGGCTACACAACGAGTCAGTCTCCATAAGTCCCCATGTTAAAATGTCCAACTTCACAGCAGAAATAAACATGTTTACAGCCTGTTTTGGTCTCTATAGCTAATTTCCCCATTCATGACAACTGTACTGAGGGTGAATTTTTATAGAACTCAACTGTTCAAAATATATTAAGGCTTAAAATGAAGTATAATTAACAGCGTGGCCACTTTGGGTGTCGTTATAGGCGGCTTGTTTGAGCACCTAGGTGTCATAACGACCCTCAGGTCCACATCTTTGTCGATTTCTAGATTAGTCTGGAGGTGGAAGAGGCGGGACTACAAACATGACGGCAGCCAGAGCCGCCACACTCTGACAAACCTTCAGAGAAGTTGGTGATGTCACGGATATGCTGTCCATTCTTTATACAGTCAATAGCCCAACTTGTTCTAATGTAGTATTTTTTGGTTTGTTGGATTTGGATAATGCCAATAGTTGAAAACAAAGAAAACTAAATGGAACACTGAGATATGTTCAACCTATCCTTGAATACTGCATGTGTCATTCCTGGGCAAAATGAATGCATTATTAAAACAAAATAAAAGCATTTTATAAAACATTGTAGACCTTGTATTATTATTATTATTATTCTAACAGGACAGTGTCTGTCCAACATGATGGCAGAACTCATGAGAGATTCTGTTTTTATGTTACTTCAGCTTAACCCACGCTTTAATTAGTGACACAGTTGCCAATAATGTAGCCATAATGACAATGCTTTTAAAGTAAATCATCTTATTAATGAAATTCTTCTATAAATGAAACACTGACGATTATTACACCTTTAACTCAAGTGGTTATAATAAGCCCTCCACAGTTCGTATTTTCAATCTTTGTATTTTATTTAACCTGCATTTAACCGGGCAGCTCAATTAGGAATAAGCCCTTGAATGTGTTGATAGTGTGCACATGCACGAGTGTGTGTGTGTGTGTGTGTGTGTGGGAGAGAAAGCTCGGGGATGAGGGGGTAGAACGAGTGTTTTGGAATGACAGGGAGAAGTGAGGGGGATAATGAGAGGAGGAGGAAGAGGAGGAGAGGGGGAAGGAGAGAGGAATAGCTGTCAGGCAGCAGACAAAAGCTTTGTTTGAAGTGTCAGTTCAACGACGCATTTTGTGTGTGGTTTGTGTGCGTTATCTGGTTTGTGTGTTCATTCAGGCGGCATTAGACATCAGAGAAATATCAGCAGGCATTCCTGGATAGAGAGAGGAGAAGAGGAAGAAGAAGCAGATCCAGAATGCCATCAATATGAAAATATACAGCTTTCAAGGTTTTCTGTATGGACTGTATGAAGGCGGATATCAAAAATCACTTGCTTTGTGTGTTTCTGTTTGACATGAGTGCAGGTATTATAATGAGACACAGCCTTCAAACGCATTGTTACTTCCAGCTTTGTTTTAATGCACATCACACACCCCCGTGTGTTCGACACTGATGGATAGATAAATAGGCCGAGAGCGAGGACAGAGCAGGAATATGAGAGAGAGTCTGAAGCTTTGTAGTTTTTCTTTTCTTTCTTTCTTTTCTCTGTGTCTCATCATAATGCAGGAGAGCCTCACAATGACACCCAAACATAAAGAAATCACACGGTATGTAAAGGTGTTCTCTGATTTAAGCGTGTATATATTTTCTCGGCGAGTATTTTGTTTGTACGCTCAGTATGAAACAGGTTTTCGTTTTTTTTTTCTCTCTCCGAAACAAAAAACGTCACAAGTTAAAAGTAAAGCCGTGTGACGTCCTTCAAAGATGATACCACTGTTTTTGCAAGTCATAGACACTTTACTACAAATCCCATATATCCTTTACATCACAGCTACTGACAAAGCTGTTAGATTTAAGGTTTTTGAATGTATTTTGTACTCATTCATGAGAATGTATGTAAATAAAGCCCCACAATGAACTGCCAACTTGTCCCGGGTGTACCCAACCTCTCACCCATTGTCAGCTGGCATAGGCTCCCTACTGAAGCCAGTAGGGAACTGCCAAAAACTGCAGTTTCTCAAACGTCCACTTGAGGCTGGTTACAGAACAGAGTCAGTCTCCATAAGTCCCCATGTTCAAATGTCCAACTTCACAGCAGAAATAAACATGTTTACAGCCTGGTACAAAAAACAGTTTTGGTTCTCTATAGCTAATTTGCCCGTTCATGACAACTGTACTGAGGGTGAATTTATATACAACTCACCTGTTAAAATTATATTTAGGGTTAAAGTTATGAATAATTAACAGTGTGGCCACTTTGATTGACAGGTAGGTGCCATTACAGGTGACTTGTTTGAGCAATCAGGTGTTATTCAGCCCACCCCAGCTTATTTTTAGATTAGCCTAGAGGCGGAAGAGGCAATACTACCAACACCAGCCAGAGCCACCACACTCTGAGTTCACAAAAGCTTTTCAGAAACCACTGGGTCAGTTATACTGTCAGTGGCTCCAGCTTCCCGCCACCCAAATAAGGATGAACAGTTATGGAAAATGGATGGATGAAAATCAATCAAAGAAACTTTGCATGAGTCATGAAATCCATTAAAGTGTTCAGAGTGGTCAGATGAAGAAAAGACGTGAGTGGATGTGAATCCGATAACCCGACGAAGACGTCAGCGTGAGCTGAACATGCTGATTGCTGAGATCAGGGTCTGAGCCTATAACCATATAACACACAGTCCGTGCGTACATTGGTAACTAGCCACAGCTAACATGTGTACAGTTGGTTAATTTGCTGTTTGGGGTGAATAAATAAATACAGCCTGTAGAAAAAACCTCTAGTGGAATGCTTTGCCTTATAGATACTGTACCGGCTACTTCATGATAGACATTTACATCTTTACTTACACAGAACTATGCTTTTTTATGTTCAGTTCAATAATAAATGTAAATTTTATATAATATTTACATTTTTTTATTTATTTAGAAAACATTTTCTGAACCTTTTTCCAGCCCTGAATAAAGTCTGCAAGTCACTTCTCTATGTAGCCTGAGAGGCAAGACCCAGGGCACAAAAAAGCACTCACTGCTGTTGCTCCTTCAGGGCATCGCTTCAGAGCACACACAGTAATATCTGAAGCCATGTTAGGTGAGTGTATCAACATTTCTGTCAGCTCAGATCTTCACTCGCTATGGTGACCAGCCAGAGACCAAAGTTCACAGAGACTTCAGTAAGGCAACCTACCGTAAATTACCTTTTTTTTTTTTTTTTTTTCCAGTGCAACTAGGAGCATACCAATATCTTGACACAGTGCTAAAAATATGTGTGCTTAAACGTGCAGGAGCATATATTAAATCATGTGCCTCTTTCGATTTGGGTACTCTAACATAATGGCTTTTGGAGCCAAATGAAACAAAGGATTAAAGAGGCCGAGAGAACAAGCAACAAGAGAGGAGAGAGAGAGAGAGAGAGAGAGGGTGAAGAGTGTGTGATACAATGAAAACAGACCTCTCAGACACATTTCTGAGTGCAAACACTTTTGAGTAGAATGATTATCAGGGCAAACACGGACTCTAGTGACTCTAGAGGCCGTTCTTACGCCATCTCATCTCATCTCACTCCGACCGTCACATCCCAGAATCCATTGTAAACGTCTGAAATAGCCCCTCACTGCTCTTTGTACAATGATTAAATCCATGATAACACGGCCTCTTAAAATATATAAACAACTCAAATTATTTGGCTTCGATACATCCCAGGTGTCTGTGTGTGTGTGTGTGATGGATATTTGTGTGATGGACACAGTTTTCCAGCAGTAGAAGGCAGTGAGTCGTCATTTTTGGAAAGTCTGACTCGGCCTAAAGAATCTTTTCAGCTCGGTCCAAATCGCACATCTGTGATGACGACCTATTCTTCTCTCAGAACACAAGAAGAGCATTGTTAAAGATGTGTGAAAATTCACAGCTAAGGTGTGAAGATTCATACTGTTTTCATTAATAATGGAACGTGTACTTCCTTTTATTAATTAGGCGCTGCTGAAAAATGACCAGATGAAATGTAGGAAAGGATTTTCACAAGTTCTGTAGAAAGAAAAAAAAAGAAAAGAAACGCAGTAAGACGGAGTGTGTTGAGAGGCGTCTTTCAGCACGACTGAGTCACCTAACGCTACCTCTCTGCATCAGTATTAAAATATGTCGGTGTCCACATCCTGTACTTTTCTAAAGGAGAGGACGCATTAAAGATTTATCACATTTACATTTAGTTATCCAGATGTAAAACTACTACACTAAACTATCATCTTAAATATATATGCTGTTAGCTATTAATGAAAACTGAAAAAAAAAGGACTGCACCCTCCGCTCTAGTATCTCCAAATAAGAATCGAGTGAGCACAATTTCACGAGTAATAACATTATGCATGAAAATCATGAAAATTTAAAGTTTGGAGTTGTTTTGTCTATAACCTGTGTTTCACTGGGACGTATCGTCTGTATTCACGAGGCCCGATGAAGCTGCTGAATGCATTTCCCTCCTCATAAAACATTTGCAGAAACAATTTTTTTTTCATGCATTGGTTTGATTCTTTTTGCCACGTTTGCCGCGGCCGACTGCTGCTGATCCGGTCAAGAGAGGAAACCCAGTGTCAGGAATGTGTACCGCATCGCCTGCATCTTTTATAAATGCGGTTCAATAATGCTACATATGTTGGCTAAATCTCTACAGGGCACCTTTGGAAGGATATGGACGTAAGTGTATGTGAGTTTAAACATGAATACATCATGTGGGGCCTTGTATATATGACCTCAGATGTCTCAATATATGTCATACATGAACTAATTAAATGCTGCAAAATAAATCCAATAAGGGAAAGCTAACAAAATATAAGAGAGACATCATCTAGTCCCCTGAAAAAAGTCAGATTAGCTTCCTTTAAACAAAATAAACAAACACAACCCTCCCTGTGTTCTGCTGCATGCTACCCCACTAATCATTTTCATACAGTCCCTAAACATTCACAGTTTCCAACTTGAGGATTTTCTGTTTGGCTTAGGTTGATATCATTATATATAATTTGGTTTTTGAATAGTTTCTGTCATCAGAAATGTTGCTAAACTAATTAACTATTCTGGAGGTTAAGCAGTAATTATTATTTTTTGGCTGCAGCTGACAGATACACGTGTGGTTTTAAACGTGCAGCTGAAGTGTTTGGAAGATCACAGCTCGTTTTCATAGCTCAAAAACAGACTTGCTGATGTGTTGATGTAATTACCACTAGTTAGTAAATTAGCAACTGCCAAATTTTCTGCGGACTCCTTCACACTACCCCGATTTCCACATAGGCTCACCGTGAACTCTGACTACACCCGGCAGTGCTAATGTTTTGACGCTGCAGAGGGCTGCTCCACCATCATCAGATTTCAAGATTTCTTTCCTGCTCTGCCTTTGATGTGTAACTCCCGAGTCTGCCTGAAGGGTGTTTTCATGTGGCGGCGGTCCCAGTGACTTCCAAACTGCTCCGAAAAACAAAAAAAGAAAGAAAAAAAAACAAAACAAAAGCGGATGATGTGAATCACCGGGGAAAATGAGTGTGCAAGTGGCAAGATGGAGACTGTATTCTTAACATTTAAATGTGTCGTGGCAAATTATTTCACAGGACTGTGTTGCAAACCGAGAGGCTACAGGTTGTTCCGCCAACTGGCAACACAACAAATGACTCAAAATCAGAAATGACGGCGTGAAGAAAAAGCTGATTGCTCACTGTTGCCGTTTGAAAGGAAAGCTGATTATTCCCCTTGATTAGCCAGATCAGTGACAAGGGCTTTCTTTATCTTCTGACTTTTACCTGATAATCAGGGGTTAATAATTTAACACACACTCAAAAAAAATAACAGAAATAAATAAAAAAAGAGCAAACCCCCTCCTCACACACGTCCATACTTAATCTGCAGACTATTAGCTGATGAGAAAGAATTAGTGCTTGGTAAATTAGTTAATTAGATAATGGATGAACACACTTTGCTACATCCTGTATTCTGTGAAATCAGAGCGGCGGAGAAAGAAAGAGAGAGAGACACGCAGCGAACGATCAGATAACAGGTTAGAGGGAGAAGGACAAAAGATGGGAGAGAGATGGGGGAGCAGAGGGGGAGGAAGAGAGGCATCTGGTGACGTTAATGTTTGCCTCCGAGAGCTCTGGAGACAGAGTCTGGCTAAAACAAACACACACATGCGCGCACACACACACACACGCGCACACACACGGTATCTTTCTTTTCTGAAAAACACTCATTAGAAGGTGGCTCATGCACTCATACACACTTGGCACATAGTTGCACAAGCCCACATGCAACCGTGCAACAAGCTTGCACGCACACACTCATCCACACACACACACGCACACACACACAAACACACACACACACACACACGCACACACACGCATGCAGCCCGATAAGAAAACAATGTTAGACAGGCAGTTTATCATAAGGGCAGGAAGAGACAGAGAAAGATTAGAGACCATCCCCGTATTCACAGAAACATTACACAAACACTGTGTGTGTGTGTGTGTGTGTGTGTGTGTGTGTGTGTGTGTGTGTGTGTGTGTGCGTGCGTGTGCGTGTGTGTGATTGCACAATTTCCTGAAAATGACTCAGACGGGGGGGAAAAAAGCTAATTTTGGGGGAATTAAGTTTAGATCAGTGACATGAACTTCGGGTCTTTTTGCATGGGTGAATGTAAAGTACATACCCTACAGTATATGCTGTGTATGTGTGTGTGTGTGTGTGTGTCCAAATCTAATGACGTTATGTTTGTTAATATCTGTATCATATAATCCTTGTGCTTTAATCTCCTCCACTTATATCCCTGGTTATATACATTTTCGTCCGTGTGTGTGTGTGTGGGCCTGTTAATTTCCACGGTGAACGCCGTGTTTAAGGCTGTTTATATGTTAATGAGATCTGTCATCTAGAACATAATAGCTTTACTAATGTAATCACAGCCATTATCACGCTTATGATCTCTGTCTCAGACATTATCGCTGATGTCACATGCTTGTCAACGCCGCTGCGAAACCTCTGACAGCGTCCCCGTCACTTCTATAATGCACCGGCCGCGCTCACGCCGTCGACGTTTCTTGTGCTTCCTTTGGTGTTCACAGTCAAGGAATTATGTGATTCAGGGAAATGTAATTGAAAAGACAGCCGTGTAATCCTCACACTTTAATCTCGCTCATTTACATGTGTGTACACGGCCAAATGCGTACATACGTTTTTGTGTGTGTCCGGGATGTGGGAGTGTGACAGACAGGTACATAAAATCTTAAAATATGCCAAGACATAAAATGAATGAAATTCATAAACTGAGTCAAATCTGACCTTTGACTCTCCTATTGATAGTTTATGAGTTCAGTCTCATTTTAGATACACGCACACCGTCAATACACAGCGTTAGTTCTGTTCCATTATCGTGGTCTTGTAAGGCTTGATGAGTCTTTGCTTGTTAAATCCAGTGGGGAAGCACGTACTGTAGATGACTGACGTATCTCTCGTGGTGGCTGTTACAGAGCGGTTTTAAACTATCCAGTATAATCCAGTTTGATATAAACCATGGATTCTTGTAGAATTAAGCTCTAAAAAGGTCCAGTGTATAAGATTTACTGGCATTTAGCTGTGTGGCTGCCCGTGTTTCACCGTCTTCTTCCGAGCCTGAAAGAGAAACTACGGTGGCCATGAAGAATATGAAAGGTTCTATCTAGGGCCAATGTTTAGTTTAGAAACATGGTATTTCAACATGGTGGATAAGTACCCATAGTGTCTGTAGATATAAAAGACTCGTTCTAAGGTAATAAAATCATAATAATGATGATTTTCAGGTGAGTAGTTATGTATATTATATTTAATTTCTGCCATAATCTCTTAAATAGAGTCCACACACTGTATGACCTTTGACATGCTCCAGACATTTCAGTGGCGACACACTGAATTCATTCACAGTTGTTGTCTCTAGCCGCCTAGCAAATGTCCAATAGTCACTCCACCAACTCAAATATCTGACCAGCAAGTTCTCACCGGTAAGTTCACGGCTAACTTTGTGTTTGTAGCATGCGGTGCTGGCACTGAGCTTTTCTCTGAAACACAGCGGCCTGCTGCTGCTGCTGCCGCTGCTGGAAATAGGTTTGATATGAGCCGCAAGACTGATTCAAAAGCAAATCAATCAGCAGAACGATGCTAAGATTTGTCAACAACTTTCACATTGCATGCAGCCGTCTGAAATGAGTGTCACAAATGTTTTAATTTGTCTGTTTATTGAGCAGACGAGGGACACGGAGATAGTTTCGCATAAACTCCGACATCTCACTCAGCTGACTCTGTGGATGTCGGATAGACTTAAATATTTTTCGCAAAAGCTGATGTCTGCCCTAATTAGAATCAAACTAATTATAAAGCCTTATCGGAATTCTAATTGGTAGGTGTTGAACATCACAGCAGCACAAAATATCAGCCATTGATAAATATTGACCGCAAACTGTCCCTGGGTATCATAAAATCTACTATGAAACACCATTATGTGCTAATGCACCGCACAGCAGAACAAAGTACACCAAAGTAAAACCACAGACTGCTTTGTGGTATTTTATAGTACTCTGCAGAAGTGTCGCGAGCCAGCTAACTATCCTTTATGGCCCCCTTGCAGAGCCAAAACTACCTGTTGTACAATAGGCTGACAGCTACAGAAACACAAGAAATAATGAATGAGTAAAAGCCAATTATCCCCCGTCAGCGGCATAAATAAACTATCCTGCTGTTCGTACATGACCTCGTCTACTCTGCTGTAACACTCCGCCTGTCCTCCTTTTCCTTCAACCAATCTTTCTCTCTTTTTCATGATGTGTGTGTTTGTGTGTTTGTGTGTTTGTGTGTGTGTGTGTGTGTCTGGATGCTTTTGCCTGCCAGCATTAGCAAGCTGTACTGGACACACACACACACACACACACACACACACGCAAACACACATTCACTACAGCTTGCCAGTTTGTATATATGCAAGATAGACGAAGGAGCAGCATGTGTGTGTGTGTGTGTGTGTGTGTGTGCGCGCGTGTGTGTGTGTATGAAAAAGATAATACAATTTTTGGGACTCCAGCAGCAGTACCTCTTCTTCTATGTTGCTATGGTAACAAGCTCCGGACCAGAGAGTGAGAGCGCGAGAAAGATGGATAGAGAGACCCCCAAGGACACACACACACACACACACACACACACACACACACACACACACCCGCGCTGCAAACACGCTGCCTCCACACACACCCCCCCTTTCTCTCTCTCTCTCTCTCTCTCTCTCTCTCTGTCTCAGACAAAGGCTTTTCCAGCCAATTATCCAGCCTCGGCACATGAAGGGTTAACAGCTGCTTGGTGTCTGTACCACAGAGATTTTACCTCGAGCCATTTGGTCTTGGCTGTAATCGCTGCACACACTATTCTGTAGCGTTACATTTATGCCAACTATGTGAAATAGCATTCTCTCATTGTGGCACACTGCAATAACAGCGTCCCAGCAGTGTGACACAGCCTGACTAACCATGTACCAGCTGACCATCCTGTGGCGTCGATAACTCTGTTATCATTTTACTTCATTTTGTAAATCTCCGGTGAGCCAGAATCAATAAATCACTGTGCATTATAAATCAGGACATCTGAATAAACACACAGAATTGTATGAAAATAAAGCACTAGTCAATATTTCTAATCTGTGCTTGCATGAGAGTAAATCAATAAAGCAATAATCATACGACCTAATGTCACCGCGATAAGTCAGAATCAATAAACCTGTAGTTTATTATGATAGCACCGAATCAATATATCGACAACTTTTGGCATCATTACACTAACTCGTGTTTATGTGTCATAATGTGCACAGTATTGCAAACATATTACCAAACTGTACTCAGTCACCGTTATTTGAAATTCAAGCAGCCTAGTTATTTGTTTTTATGTCGGCAGTGCAACATGCTGTACATTGACACATCCTCACCTTCGTGTGGTGCATATTTACAGATCCGACACATTCTGACCACCATCAGCTTTCATTTAGTATCGCGTTCCTACCCAGTTTATGTTTGTAATTTTAATGTTGATACTGCTTTCAGCTCTCCGCCGACTCCTGCGGGAAATCCATCTG
The DNA here is from genome assembly GCF_000972845.2 of Larimichthys crocea. Taxonomy (NCBI): domain Eukaryota; kingdom Metazoa; phylum Chordata; class Actinopteri; family Sciaenidae; genus Larimichthys; species Larimichthys crocea. The sequence continues at coordinate 42,991,800 of NC_040011.1, forward strand.
ACTCGTTAGATGCACCAGCTCGTAGTCTGCGTGCTGTTTGGTCATGGGCAGGTAGCATATAGTCAGATTATTATTATCATTAGTTTTTTTCTGAAGCAAAACAATACAGTGGTAGACTGTAAAAAACAAAGCAATGACAACATTTCCACTGTTAATGGAAAGCTTGATTTGTATTTTCATCCCTGTGAGTATGAAGATGATATTGCATATTTAAATCTAATATAATATAAATATGAATTTAATATTGATAGGGCAAGCAGGACAGCAGGATACAAACATAAAATGTTTTTTTTTTTTCCGTCTGCAGAGAGCACGGACCATTTCCAGGTGAGTAAAGAGGTTTGACTGCTTTGGGAAAAGGAAGAGAGAGACTCTAGCAAGTGCTCTGTCATTTAGATCTGACAAATAAAAAGGAGATTAAAATATCCATAAAGTGCATTTACTTTTCAAACACAAACCACATCGTCGTCTGTTGGATATCTGATGCAGACAGTCGTCTGGGATCTTTAAACGCTCAGGCTCACTGCAGGTGTATGTAAATCCTCAGTCAACCCTGAAAAGAGCAATCCGGTGGCACTAACTTCAGCTGTGATGAGCCTCTTTGAGAGACTACATCACAAAGAACGTGGCTCTGTAAACCCACTTTAGTGCACTTACAGGTAAGATGGGGGGGAGAAGCGTGGGTGATACAGGTATCACCCTGCTTATTCAATAGCAAAGCCAGGCTGCGGGTTTGTTGACTTTTCAAGTGCACTCAAAATGTGGTGCGGGTTTCTCCTGTGGGCCACAAGCTGCTTAGGCTGAATGTAAAACTCTCAGCTGATCCTGTGGATTCTGCCTTTCCGAACGGCGGGTCAGAGTCAATGGACACTCTACACACTGTATCACTATCAGATCTATCGCTACAGAAAAGCCCTGAGGGCTCTGTATTATCAGCGGCGCTGTTTACTTTGCATACAGATGACTTTCAGGAGTACAGACCCTGATATGTTCTCTCGGAAATACTCTGATGACACTGTAATCCTGGACGCATTTAAGAGGCTCCTGAGTGCCGCCGGTGCTTTCGCTTCATGGAGGAAAAGCAATCGCCTGCGTCTGAAAGCATCCAAAACAAAAGGAATGGTTATAGACTTCCCCCCGTAACCTAACACCCATATCAAATTTGAGTGCGGATAGCTGGGCCATTGAAGCAGGTGGATGAGTGTAGCACTATAACTGGCCATGGGCTACACTTCTGAGGACAATGATGAACAGATCCTCTTAAAGAGGCTCCTCTTAGAGAAAAAGCAGGTGTCTACATTTGCAAAAGTCTCCGCCACGGGGCCTTTTACAGATGTTTTACTGCTGAATTAGTGTTGAGGTTTGACATGATAGCCTGGTTTTAATCACTGTCTGAGCCCCAAACAAGACTGTTGGTGGAAAAATGATCAGCCAAGATCTGCCCAACCTCACAGCCATTTACAAAAAAAATGATTCTTCACAATGACTCAACAGCGGAAACCACACTGAGAATAAAGTACTGACAAACTCAGGAAAAGAGTAAACAACATCTTCGCCTTTTGGGATGAAAACTTGGATGATCGCGTAGTCATAAATTACACATCGTGACTTGTCGATCAACGACGCCGAGAATTTATAGTTTAATTTAATATTTCATCTTTTGGCCACTCTCAAAAGTCACTAGTATGTTTGTCATGTAATATATCTGTTATATCCCGATGATCCTTTGTCTCTGCGTCCAACAGACTCCTGCGATGACTTTCACTGCTCCCTCCATGAACTCAAACAAGCAAAACACCATGCATAAAGATGAGCTGTTAAATTTATAGAGCTCCGTTAGAGAGATCTCATGATAAAGAACACAATCTCTTTAATTGGTTACTACTACGGCTAAAAATAAGAGCATACGGCGGCGCTACCGTATGTGCATAGCAATGTGAATGTGTGATAAAACTATATCTGTTTGTACAAAGGAGTTCTTTCGGAGTTTAGACTTTTCCCACGCGATGCAGGTTTAGAAGAAATGTGCCTCGGTGACCTCAGCACAAACCTTAAAATGATTTTATTGACCTGAAGAAGAAGAAAAGAAGACTTTGAGTAACAGGAAGTTATTACTGAAAAAAAAGCGTCCAAATATAATTAGCTTTGAAGATGTGAATGAACCGTGACGAGCCGAGGTGAAAACAGCCCTGACTCAGATATGTGGTTCATCTCATCAAAACATTTAAATGACGAATCTCAGAGGACTAAACAGTCTGTCTTTCTTTTTCTTTCTTTCCTTGTCTGTCTTTCTAGCAGAGCAGCACCGGGGGGGGGGGGGGGGGGCGGCTCCAGGAAAAGGGCCTGACAGGACAGCCGTTGTTTTCTAGGTCAGTTCTTCCTGCATGGCAGACCATCAAGGCCACCCACGTACCTGGTCGCCACACCAGGGATATGATGTTTTGAGAGGCCTCGTTCTTCAGCAGATTCAGACAGACAAGGACTTTGTGTTCTGTCAGTGTGAAAACGTCAGACGGGACCTGGAATCTGTTTTCAGTTGTTATCCGTGCGCAGGCACAGGCTGGCTCACGGTGAGGTGGCGTTACACACCGACACAGGCAGCTTCGGTAGAACGGAAAGAAAAAAAAAAAAAAAAAAAACCTGCACTAGTGTGGAGTCTGAAAGATCAGGATGTCATTACACTGGGCAGACACTGTCCTGCTATTACAAGTTGGATATCGTCCAGTTAGTCTGATTCATCCGACACGATGGAGTTAGTCCAATTGATCCATGCTATTAATGGAGGATCTTTAACGTAGGGGTTAGGGTTACCATGAAGCCACAGACTTCAGCCATGTCTAGCCGAGTCGAAATAAACAAACTATTAAATGTTAACTGAACTTCACATTAGCTGGTAGGTGATTTTTTGTTTTATCTTTGAAAGAGCCATGCTCTCCTGCTTCTAGCTTCATATGCAGCGGACAAACATTAAAGTGGTATCAGTCTATTTTTATTATATTAACTGTATCAGAATCAGGTTTATAGCCAAGGTTTTCACATACAAAGAATTTGTCTTGGTGTTTTTGGTGCATAACAAACATTAGATTCAACACAAGGAAGATGAAAATCAAGTACTAAAAGATATAAATATATGTACGACATGTATTTCAAACAAAAAGAGCTGTACAGTTTGTGCAAAAATGCAAGATATTTAACAAATGCAGCAGTCCAAACAGATGTCAAATAAAAGGTGTGCATTAATGTAACATGCTGGGTCTGGGGTGGAGGGTGAGAGACGGCGTCAGAGGGGTGTGAGGTTTTGGTCCTGAAGGACTGCAGCCTCTTGCTTGGATATAAGTGATTCACCTAATTCATTGTGTTTCATAAAATATTCATGAATTGGTTCTGTCTATATTATGATTTTATTTCTATGATCCTAAATTCCAGGGGATGCACTTACTTAGTCTAAGTGCAGCTTAAGAAGTCAAGTCAATTTTTATCACAAATCAAAAATTTGCCTCCAAGGACTTATGTAATATGTAGAGCATATCGCTTCATCCTTAAGACTCTCAGAGTGCAAAAGGAAAACCTTCAGAACAAAGCCGATTTCAGACGCAGTTTAATTGCTTATAAAAACCTTAACATTGCCACAAACTGTTACACATCTGCACACCAGAGATTATGAGTGTAAATATCACTCACACTACAGCTACTCGACAAGTCAGTCAACGAGTGAGCAGGCAAGTTGCAAGTATCCCACACATCTCAGAGGTTACCGAGAGGCTACAAGGCAGCAGCGAATCTGGCAGCTGCTAAACAACAACCCCGGCCTTTTCAAGGAACCAGCCACGGGTCGCGGGTTTCTCTCAGCGCCGGAGTAAAAGTGGAACCAGAGAAGACAAAGCAGGACCGATGGCCGTTTCGTCGAAACTAAAGCGTTCCCAGATCACAGAATAAAAATCCACATATCGCAGATGGAGCGCCAGTTATACAATACGATGTTGTCTGCGTAAATATATAGGAGTTCATAAGTACAACATATGCGTCACACCGTATGAAAAGGGCGGTCTTGACTTTTTAGGGCTCGCTAACAACTTCTTAAAATTCAAAGATGATAAGAAAAGAAAGTCTTCAGAAAGTAATTACAGCTGGTCCGTCGCTGTGTAACGTTATAGAGATCTCCTTTTAGCCTCTAGAAATAGGAAAGTGGAACGTTATCTCCGACTAAAATAACTAAAGCGTGATATTATAAAATAAATGAGGAAAATATTACAAATCCCTGTGAAGCCAAAAGACAGACAAAGTCTGAAGGATTTACTCTGATAACATGGTGATTATACCGAGAGAACAAGAGCGATAGAAGAAGGAAACCTGAGAAAAAGAATAAGACATAGAAATTAAGAGAATAAAGAGAGACAAAGAGTGGAGGAGAAAGGACTGAGTTAACAGCACACAGAGAGCCGGTGGGAATTGTGTTTATGTGAGAACTTGTGGGAGGTGGTATGTATGTTGGGCTTTGTGTGTTGTTATTTACAGTAGCATTAACAATTTGACCTGGTTTCTTTCTTTCTTTCTTTCTTTTGAGGTTGAAGCCCCGCAGGGTCTGAGACGCTATTGTTTTTTAGCTCAGGTTTTTTATCCTTATTATTCTCCTCCAGCTGTTTTCTAATTTACCCCTGAGAGCCCGGATACCTCCATATAACTACATATCTAATGATAATACTTCAAACAAATGTTGCTCCTATTTGTCTAATGGTGGCATATATGACCAACCTATCGGGCTATGACCTTTTGAAATGAAACAAAGGTCTACCTGACGACACGCACGGCACGGGTTGTAGCTTTGGTGTGGGCATAAGGAAGAATCAGTTCCTTCCTTTGTAACTTCCATGTAATATTTAAGTATTTTTAAAGTCTGGAAAGTATTACAACACAGACTGACACTTGAAAATGAGCATAATAAATCTCCTTATAACCCCCTCAGATGTATCTTGCTATTTTCTTACTACAATTATACTACAATGACAACTGAGGCCCGCAGGTCAAGTACTATTAGACGGCTGTACTATTAGACAAGATCAAACACATCTCTGGAGATATTAAAGACATATGATCTATAATTATTTCAAGAGCAGGAAGGAAACATGCAAAAGCATCAAGACATCTCTCCTTCAGCCATCTATTGAATAACTGCAACTTACATGAGAGAGACGCACTGACGTGAGCACGTCAAAAAAAAAAAGATGATTTGAAAGACAAACAAAGAAACGCTGGCGAATAGATGTGGGAGTCTGGACAGGAGTAAACACAAACAGAATGTGTGTGTGTGTGTGTGTGTGTTCAAGGATGAAGCAATCGAACCTCTGTTGAATACAAGCCTTCAGTGGATGTACAAGTATTGACACAAACCCAACTCTCTGTCTAGTTTCGTCTGGTTGTGTGTCCTCAAACTGCCCAAAATGCATCAGCTCAAAAATGTGCAGGAATCGCACTGATTAATTAGTTCGGCTTCAGTCGACTTCATCTGTCAACTTAATGAAACTGAAACACGGCAGACGATCAGATACACAAAACAACACCTCAGGATCAATATGCATTTAGACAGTCTGTGAGTGGTTACAGATGCGCATGCCCCGGACACACATAATGCAAATGCACACACACACACTTAGTGTATTGATTGAGCTCCCCGTTAGCCATTTTCTCCACTAGGCAGAGTGAAGGCTTACAGCTTACAGTCAAACCACGGCCATCTATCCACAGGTTAATGAGGCTCAACTAAGGCTTTTTTTTTTACTGTGTTAGCAGTAGTGTAGTCCTGATTACACACAATAATAACATATGACTCTTTGTCTAGGATGGTAGAATAACATGTACTGTATCGAAGGATGGTCAGTGCTCATGGAAAAACTAAGCACATAGTTTCTTTACAATAGCTTTAAAAGAAAATTTAGGATTATCTTTTAAGCTACTGTATTGTTTTTAGTAAGAATAAATATGTTCTGAGTTTGTCAGACCGAAAGAAGAAAGTGTTATTAACCACCCGGCCAAATTTAAATGATTAAAGCTATCGACAAGTTTATGAAATTAGGCGTCAAAATCAGGTAAAAATGAGCAGCTCGGCTCCAGGACTGTGGGGGCGTGTCCACTAAATGCGCTGAAGCCACGCCCACTCACGGGGACGGTCAAGCAGCCAATTTGAAGCGACTGAAACGTGTCAGATGAGTTCAGAAAATGACGTGACTGACTTTGAAACACTCTGAGCTGAGATGAATTCATCTCTATCTCTTTGCTCAGGGTGGCCTCGGCGTGTCATCGAGCCACCCTTTAAGGACCGCCCACAAAAATCCTGACACTGACAACTGGTGAAAAACACATTTCAGTAATTCAGTAAACCTTTTTCCAACATATTTAATGTGTTTTGAAAAAAATCTCACAATTGGCTGTACACAGACTTTAATATATATATTTTTGGGGAATTTTAGTTTGACGTTTGTGACATCACACCTAGCCTGTACACTGTATCTACAGAATAGTGCTTTTATAATTATCCCTAAATACCAATATGTTAAATTAACAAATGGATATGGTTCATCTGAGATATTTGGTCACAAGACATCGAGTACCTCTGCTCCCCTCCCTGTTTGTTCCTTTCTGTCTGCTATTAAACATAATAGGTGATGAGGTAAACAGTAAAAAAATACAACATGTTCAGTTGCAAATCACCAACCAGGAATGTTCTCATATTGTTGACATCAATCTGGATCACTAGGAATGTTTTTTGCAGGGCAAGCCTGGATTTTATTTTTCCTCCTTCCTCCCGTCCTTATTAAATAAATTATACTGTCGGTCTCAACGTGGCGTTACACCCCAGTTCAACATCACCACCATCAAAATCCACGCACACTTTAAGACACTGCCGCCGAACACTGACACTAAACTTCGACTTCCACAGTTTGCACTGTTGCTACATTTCTCCACTGTGTTTCAGAACTGTACAAAAGAGTTACACAACATAGTACCAGCTGCATGCAGCAGACTAAACAACACAGTCCAAGTCTGAACTCACAGCCATGAACTATGGCTCTAATATAACAGTGCATGCACTGACAGAAATATTCGACTTCTGTCTGGGCTGAAACGTCAGTACATGACAGATGCAAACACGTCTGAGGTGATGAACGGATTGAATTACATTTAATACTGTTGTTCATGTGTTGGATAAGCAGCAGTGCGTGTGTTTGTGTGAATACTTGCAGCCATGCTCGGAGGTGTTGACGAGACGAGGGGAGTTTTGGGTGAGAGAGAATAAATTTGTAACATTGTTAGCAGTACTGATACTAGTAAAAGCCTGTAAGAATACAACAGATGTTCCGTGTTTTCTGCTCTGAGCGGTTTCCTAATGTCAAATGTACAAAGAAATGAGATTTTCCTTTCTTTTCAAGGGTGTATACAGGACCTTAAGAGCAATTCCACTGAGGAGGAGATGTTACAGGTCAACATTTAAAGCAAATGCTAATGGCTATCACACAGACGCCCCGTGAACCCAGCATGGGAGCCTGCCAAGGACTCTGAGACTCAGACCACAGCTTGAGAAGGCTGGTACACACATGCACACATACACACAAAAACACAGACATACTGAGAGACACCGCTAAAGCAGAGAGAAGCCGTGATACACAAGCTCACACATTCGCACAGAAAATGGATCGCTGTGTCCTGCTGGCTCTCAGACAGACAAATTGTCTGTCGGTACTGTAGATAACAGAGCCTCAGATGCGAAGGTGAGGAGTCGTCCTGAAATTCATCTATTCAAAAAAAAAAAAAAAAGAGAGAGAGAGAGACAAAGAGAAGATGCAGAGAGAAGAAATCGTCAGAATGAAATAGGAGAGAGTGAAGAAGACATCTCGACAGAGTAATAGAGATAGGAGAGACAGAGAGGGGGCATGTTAATTAGGGAGGAGGTTGATAACAAATTTAGCAGGCCTCTGACTGAAGGCAGAGGAGAGGAAGAGGGGTGAGAGAGATAGGAAAAGGTTAACGGAAAGAGGAAAGAGGGAGTAGACATTGACGAAAAAGGCAAAGAGAGAGAGACACAGGATAATTATGAATTAGTTGATAAAGAGGTACTAAATGTCCTGGAGGGGAAGCACGAGTGACACAGAGGAGCAAAGGGAAAATGAAGACTGGGATCCTTTAAAGCATCAAATAAAAAAAAACACATTACCAGCCTTATTTATTAACTTTGATAAAGTGAAGTAGTGAAATCAGAAGGCCAGACATTATGACATATAATGTAGGATATGTGTGTCAAATATTTTACTTTGCAAGAATTTATTGAATTAAAAGCCCGGTGACCAGTTTATCAGATTAAACATTCAACAAGCAGCACATATGGTTGATACTGTTCTATGCAAACCAGTTAGCTAGACTTGCAAAATACTGTTTAAAGCTGCTGCCTGTGGATAACTAGATAAAAAATATTATCGTCTGCTCCATGTGGCTCTTTTCCTGTTTTTTTCCAACCGAGTCGAGTAAAATTGAATAATTGTTCATGCAAATTGTAACTACCAAAGAATTTATAACCATAACTCATAAATATAACGATCTGAAAAACTCCTTACCAAAGTTCCCTTTTTATATCATTAAAAATTCAAAAAACACAGACAGCTATAAGAGTCCTGACCCAACCGTCCATTTTCTGTAACCACTTATCCATATCAGCGTCACGGCTGGCTGGAGCCTATCCCAGCTGGCAATGGGCGAGAGGCGGGGTACACCGCGGACAAGCTGCCAGTCAGTTAATTATTTTAGATTTTAAAATATGAATACATTAATTTAGGTATTTGCTCACTCATAAAACAATCCACAAATGTAACATACAGGTCAAAATATAGATGAATTCATTTATTTTAGTACAATAATTACCAAACAGTTCAGTCCCCGCATCGTTAAATATTTTTTTTGCCAACACACTTATGATAATAGAAAAAGAAGTGTATTTTTGTGCTCTCACTGCGGGACCTTAATCAAATATTATGCTTTATTAATTTAGGACATTTTCCTTAAAAGAAGTCAAATCGAAATATTAATATTTCTGTTCATTCACAAGTCCCAAACCATTTAACTACTAAATCCCTTTGGCTCTTCCCGTCTCTGCATAGCCCACGGGACCCACACACACACACACAGTGTAAGCTGGTCTTTGGGGAACTGGGTCCCCTTCAGGGCCGAATGAAACGTCTTTATTTCAACACTAAGTAGTCGACCTTGTTTAATGTAGTGAAAATAAAGAAACAAAAAGGAATTATCAATATGAAGCGCGAGATGTTGCATTAACTCGTCGTATCGTCGGTGTTGCAGCATCCCACAGATTTTAGGGTTTGCTGTGGGTTTTTTTCTCTCTCTCCATCTTTGACAGTTCCCACAGATCGCCTGTCAATCAAACGGCTTGTGCACTTCACTTTCCAGAAGTCACTTGTCAATCATAAAGTGCATGTGATGTCTTTGTCTTTGCTTTTTTTATTTATTTTTTCTCCAGTTGCTGCAGTTTCCGCAGGGGGCGCACTCTTTTTTTTTTATTCTTCTTCGTCCTACCCGCTGTGTTGCTCATACTCGTTACCCACTTCTCAACACACTTTCCTTGGAAAGACTCGCCTGCATGACATCAAGTGTTTACAGCAGTAAAAATATAAAGCTTTGACAGCCAGTGAAAAAAGCTGCCATCTTATAGAAATCAGGGAGAGAGAATAGTGAATCAGACAGGTGTTTAATCAGATAATTGCCTGATAAGTGTGAGACTCTTTGTTTAAATCCCCACAGGAGCGAGTTAAAGCAGCTGATCAGGCTCCAAAATTAAAATATCAAAATGTTACCCTCTTCATGACAAAGTAGGACGTAGCAATCCCATGTCAAAAAAAGCCTGTGTGTTGTGCTTTGATAAGAGCATCATTAGGCAAAGTGTTAGCAAATGTCTTCAGGGTTCTCGTGTTAACACTGTAGACCAATTACAGTCAAACACACACTCTCGCCCTCCCTCTCGTCGTCTTCTTCTCTTACTCTCTTGCGTTTCTCCGGGTCTCGCTGCCTCTTTCTGCCCGGTGTAAATAATGTAATTTGTCACAGACAGGCCTCCATGTAGGAGATGACCTTTCGAAACCTCACAGTAAATTGGCCCCGGCTAGGAACGCTACGTCATTAGCTCTCACCGCCTCGGTCTCGCTCTCGCTTCCTCAGCGCGTCCCTGCTTTCAAATTCAGTTTTATTATTTCTGTTTAATTTTATATTCAGCGTTTAATCTACTGTTCTGTGAGGCTAACTGGCTTGAGCTGTCGGTCTCTTTGTTTCTCGACAATGTGCCGCACTCGAGCTGGATTATAAAGCCCCCTGGGAATAACTTAAAGGTTTTCTGATTGGCTCACGTGATTCTATTTTGTTTTGTCCATTTTTCTTTTTTTTTTGATTTATGTATCTACATTGTTTGTGGATCTGAGATATCCACATCCTCACTACGACGATGCCACTTGTAGCCTCAAGTTAAGATGATGTCTACCTATTATTAACCTTATGTGTGTGATGAAATGCATTAAGTAATGTCATATATTTACTGTAATTTTCGGACAATAAGCCGCTACTTTTTTCACATGCTTTTGTACAACGGTGCAGCTAATTTATAGATTTATTTTACTGGCACTCTCTAGCAGTAAGCGCAAACGTGAGATAGACATGTGGGGAAAGATTATGCGCCGAAGAAGACACTAGTTTTGATTTTGAACTGTCATTTTGCGCGTCGTGCACACACCCTCATCATGGAAAACACACGAAGAAATGCATATGATGCAGCTTTTAAGTTAAAGGCAATCGACCTGGCCGTCAAAGAAGGAAATAGAACTACCGCACGTAATCTTGGCATCCCGTGTTGATGCTGTACTGCCGATTTTCAGGCACAGCTTGAAAAAAAGCTTAAAAAGTCTTAAATTAAAACAAAAAAAATCCTTTTTCTGTGTAAATACCTCATGTTACAGCATCAAAACCTGCGTATATGTACAAAATGCATTTTCTTTTTAAATTTAGCTGGTGTGGCTTATATTCAGGTGCGCTCAATAGAAAGAAAAAAAGAAAAAAAGCCCAACATCCTCCTTTGATATTTCAAAAATGTCAAATGTGAGAGCCTTAATTTAATAATTTAACAGTGATGAACAGATGAAACATTGATTAGATGTGTTTTTTATTTTCATCTTTACCTGCATATTTCTGTCAATCCTAACACTGGGGACCAACTTTAAATAAAGGAGGTCTGTGCTCAGTTCAGTATCAGAAGATTTAAATAATTAAAGATGGTACCCACAAAGGCTGTAACCATGATTTCTGTCCCACCCTCACCCTGCTTAAAAAAATCACACCACATACCAAAAGGAAAGTCTCTAAAATGTTTTAATTAACTAATATTCTTTTTGTCTTTATTTTGATAGTGAGCATGAATCACCAACATCCATCTATTTCCTGTAACCGCTAATCCTCATCAGGGTCACAGGGGGGGGGCTGGAGCCTATCCCAGTTGGCATTGGGGCAAGGTACACCCTGGACAAGTCACCAGTTCATCACGGGGCCCAACACCGTTATGAAGGTCTAAATTCAGTTATGAATCTACACTAGAATCAGCCAATTAGTGTAAACTCGCCCCAGGTTGCTAATGTGTAGGACACGACCTCAGTGTCCTCGGTGCTATGATACCTATCCCGTGCAAGCTGTGTGGAAACTGCGTGTGATTTTGAAGAGGTCAGACTCTGCCAACAAGCCGGTGTGATAGATCACGGAGGACGCTTTTTTTTTTTCAGCTTTCGCTAGAAACATCAACAACATCTTGCTGTTTTCACCGTAATGATGTTGGACAGAGTGAACCTGCTAAAAAAAACAAAAACAAACCTCAGTTCAGGAGGCTAAAACATCCGTGTAACAGACAGCTGGACAGGTTTCCAATAAGTCTGTGTACATTCATACAGATATACAGTCACAAAGCAGGTATCAGCAATATCAGCTGCCAGCTACAGCGGAGAGGAGAGAACTACTAGAGCAATGAGTTCAAGGCAGTGTGTGTGTGTGTGTGTGTTATCATTCCTCAGCACCATGCTCCTCTTGGCAGATGGCTCTGCCAACCTCGGGAACCGGGGTGTGTATGTGTGTGTGTGTGTGTGTGTGTGTGTGTGTGTGTGTATGGATGTATGTGTGTGTGCGTGTATTGTCTTGGTATCTTGGGGGCACGAGGGCAGAAGCTACCTGGTGTTGACTGCCAAGTCTCTCGCTCTCTCGTGCTCTCTCTTTCTCTAAACCCTCTGACACACACACACACACAGACACACAGACACACACACACAGACACACACACACACACAGACACACACACACACACACACACACACACTCCTGCTGATATGCCTTGCCCAGTCACGACTTTTATTATGTATGAGATTGAATTTTGTTTTTTAATAAGGTACAGCTGGGGGAAAAAAAGCTTTTGAGAAGTAGTAAAGAGGATGATCGTGATTATTCAGTCGTGTAAAGACAAGCAGCGGTCAGCGTCATCGTGACACTCGTCCGCTGTCTGAAGGACTGTTACAGAGCAAACACTGCGCTTAAGTAACTCATTAATTAAACTAATTAACCGCAAAATTTACACAACAAATTAGGGAAACACCGCTTCAACCCAATACTCGATTAACTAATTAAACTAATTCTTAATTAGCTTTAACAACAAATTAAGAATGTAATTTCAAGCAAAGCTCCTCATTAACTAATTTGACCTGTTCCTAATTCAATTCCCAAAGCAAATGAATGAATATTATCTGAGCCCAAAGTGTTAACGAATTAAACACGCTCGTCAATAAATAAACAAAACAACGCCGTGCTATTTTTGCTTTTCATAATTTGCGACACTTCCCTGATAGATCTGAGGGATTTTTTTTTTTTCATCATTTCTGTTTTTCATGTCACGTTTGTCCTTGGCCAGCTCCCCTCATCTCTCCACTGTGTATCCTCTGATGAAGAGAACACCACGAAGAGTAAAAAAAAAAAAAACAGACGGTGGAACAATAACTACACGGATGAATACAAGTATTAAAAGGTAGGAAACTCTGCCAATATTAAAACAGCAGCTACGACAGAAGCTCGGTGGTCTGATCCCATGGGGAAGATCCGGCACAGTTAGGTACGCTATTCTGCTTTATAGTCTAATTAGTAGTTACAAGGCTTTTAGTCACATCTATTGACAAGGCAATTACATTTTTGCACACCATTAAGAGAAAATAATATCTCAACACAGCGCGACCTTCGCCGCTTCTGCTTATTCGGTGAACTGGCAGCTAACGTTTGAAATGTCTTAAACAGCTTTTGATCCGGGGAACACTCCATCTTCTATTCTATCAGTCTTTTTTAATAAAGATATTGCAGCTCGGAGAGACATACCTCAGTGTAAGTACTCGAGCTGCACTCATGACTGGCTTTTTATTGCACCTCATTGAGCCACTGAGTGCCTGTTGGGTCTTATCATCTGATGTTTTGTCACGGTTATTTGCTTATGTGTGAATTCAAGTTGGGGTTTTTTTTTCATTATACGTTTAAAATTTACTTAAATGTATTTTTTAAAGACATTAATGATACATAAGATAAATCAAAGCTTATAAATGATGGAGATCGTGTGATGATCGAACTATAAATTTGATGTTTTTAGTCAGACAGTCACGTAAAAATCTGATTAACTAACAAGGTGATGTAAATCCTTATCCAAGCCGATAGAAAACAGTAGTTTAACCTCTGCGGATGATGGTGTTACAGCTAATAGCAACACTGCACTCCACTGAGCCCCGTGACCTTTCGGCTAATTATCCGCGACATGATCCAATTTACAAGAAGAAAGTGGAGTGTGCGATAATTACGGGGGTCTCAAAACTTATTTGAGGAAAAGCTTGTGATGTCCTCAGCACCTGCAAGCCTGAATGTCTCTAATAATGAAGTGCTTTCTGAAACTTTAAAAGACTACAGACGCTGTCACAATATCCACATTACTGGGATTCCTGAAGGGGCAACAGGAGTGCCTGGTCCAATCAAGTTCTTTCAGAGCTGGTTACCGAGTTCCTTCGGCTGCAGATTAAATGAGGTTACATTACAGCAGCGGAGCAGGTGAATCACACCTGCAGCTAAATCAGATCCTAGTCAGTGCCCTTGGCCGGCGATAATTAGATTTCGTCATGTAATGTTTGACAAGGTGAAGTTGATGCACTGGGATCATAGCATATAACAGAACATATGCGTCACTATATCCTGCTGAGGTGCAAATTATGGCTGATGAATCCTCCAAGACCTTCGACACCCCTGAAGAAGTCCCTGAATTCAAGTCAACCCTGAGATGAGACAGATGGCAGACTGTTTCTGGACATTTGGGACACTTTAAGTCTAAAATGGTTTATTCCTTAAAGACGCCTTGTTTGTTTACATACCGCAGATTGAACGGTGTAATATTGTTTGTCAGATTAAATCATATAATAATGTTTTTCTGGGTTCAGATGAGGACACTGTCTTATTTTTAGATGTTTCTCTTTGAGGTTTCCTCGTGTCCTTATTGATCACCTACCTTTACTTTGAAGGGTTATTTTACGATTTCTACATTTGACATAGACAACTTCTGTTTATTTAATACCATCTATACGAAGTTACTATATATCTGTTGAATTCATGTTTTTAAAGAACTTTGCTGAATATAGTGATGAACCAGCGAAGTGCTTAGTGAGTTCACGATGGTAAACCTCTTTTCAGTCCTGCTTCTACTAATTTATTTTCTCCTGTGACAAAAGAACGTTAATAGAGACCTTTTCTTTGCTAGATGAGATCTGCCATACACAACAGAAGTAAATTTTAAAAGCTCCCATTACCATTGACGAAGCTACACAAAAACACACAAAAGAGGTAATCTAGACCAGATGAGAGAAGAAGAGTTTAATGGACTTCTATGTATAGCCACTCGTTTCTTCTCGTCTTTACAAGGACGGCAATATTTCCTTTCCAAAAAAAGAAGACCTGTTCTCAGACTGCATGTTAACGTGAGCTGGATGGAGGTAGGTGGAAGGAGGAGACGCTCTCCTTACATCTCGGTCGGGCAAACATTCACTGATAAAGATAAATGTTCTGCTGAGGATTTTATATCCCATCCAGATGGTTGATATTTTATTTTCTTAAAGGACACTCAAGAAACCGAACAGATGGCTCAGTTCTTTATATGGAGCAACACTCCAACTCTGTGGCACACACAAGGGGCCAGGTTTACTCAATAATAAAGCTTTAACAGTTGAACTTTGTCTGAATCAGTTCAGAAACAATCCGATTTTATACCTTAATTAAGGACGGATAAAGGTCTTTTTTGATGTGGAAAGTCTACTGAATAATTAGCTTTTAATTAATTATGATGTCTTAAGATTTGTGACGTTTTAAATTGTCTCTTCTAATACTGTGATGACTGACAGAGCTGTTTCTATAGATATGTTCTGGAAGAAGCAACTGTCAGCTTTGTCTGTTATGACATATGTAAGATGTCTGTAAGAGCGCGTCTCCTCCTGAGGTACGACAGACCTCCTTTTTTAATCCTAATATGTCACAGATGTGGTACTTGAACTGTTTATATCCTTGTGTCATGTTGCGGTGATACTGGATCTAAATCCTAAAAGAAACTGAGAAAATATTTTAAGCTGTTTTGGAGATTCTGTCTCATTATTACTTCGACTTGCTTGTTAAAATGTATAAACAGTTGGAAAGACACATCTGTATAATATTATATCCACTGCAGCGAGGAAAAACTCCCAAGTCCAAGTCTGCAGCGGATCACTAACAATTCCTCACAATTACTCTTTGGCACAAAATCGAATAAAAACTTCTGGAAGGCATCAAATCCTCATGAAACTGGCCAGTTTCTCTTCTCAGACTGGAAACACGGTCTTAAAGCTGCTCTAATCAGTATTTTCTGTGTCGCTGATTGATTAAATAAGTGTGTGTAATGTGGAAATTGTCAGTTTCAGTGATGAAACCCATCATCAGTTCCCCTTTTAGCACCCATTAGCACTTTGTTTTGGTTCCCTGTCAGCTGTTAGAAAGCTCCAAAGACTTTCTGGGGAATTCTGATCTGTGTTAGTCATTTTCTCGCATTGTTTACTTGATTGTTCGTCAGAAAAATAACTGACTGATTACTCAATAATCAAATAATTACTTGCAGCCCTACTCCTAATTACTTGTGGTTTGTCACAACTTTTGTTCTCCTTGATTAGATCGCTTTCATTCTGCCAGTGCCTTTACAAAATGCGAGTGGAATTTGTAAATGTGTTTTTGCGTTGTCCTCCTCTAACCTTGTGATGCTTCTTTTTTCTTTTTTTTCTTTTCATCAGCCAGAAAGAAGTTTTTTTTTGTTTTTGTTGAGTTCAGGTAGAAATTAAAAAATAAAAAGCACAACGACAGATCTAAAAGTAAAACTGAAAAAAATCGAGACATCTTTATTTGTTGTTTTTCTCATCAGAACCACGGACAGCGACTACTTCCTCCCGGATGGACTCCCACTCCGAGTTCACACCTGCTGAAAGAGCTCTCATTGTACAGCCCTGATGGATAATTGTCCCGTTGGTATTGGATAAAAAAAAAGGATTTCTTCCAGATAGAAAGCTTATTTCGGCGTTATCTGCTGTTAGTTTTTTGAGCATTTGTTTGCTCCAGTTTGGGATGAGACGCGGCTTCCTTTCACAGCCTCTGAGCTGCCGCTGCTGCTGCTGCTGATGATGTTGGTGTGAAGCATCATCGAGTGGAGCTGCTTTGGCAAGCCCCGGCCTCTTCACGCGGCGAGGAATTTCTGTGTGATGAATGATTCTGTGCGCATTGAGCTCACATGTGTGACTGAGCTGATTGAGAGGCTTGGGGAGGATTGACAGGCAGATTGAATATTGGACTGAGAGACTGAACATTGAATGCAACAACTGTGAACTTTTTTTTTTTCCTGCGGATCTTCTCCACGACACATTTTGACTACAAATGCGGCATTTTTAATCCAATTTTTACATTTTCAAGCGGCATAAAGAGAAAAACCATTCAGACAAATTAAAGATCCAATAACACCCCCTCATAATAACAACAATAGCCGTGGTGTCTTCCCGCAGATGTGAACTTTTAAGCTCAAAATCGCGCAGCTGGAATCTTACAATTCCACGCTGAAGATAAGTGTAATCAATTCCCTAATTAACTACCTAAATGGTTCAACCAATCACCATCAGTGTCAATTAACATTCAAAGTGATCTCCCCCAGATTCCACTGTCATGATTAGCCGGCTACATGATGGGCAATTACAGCGAGGAGTACGCAACATTCAATGCAAGCCCTATTGCAATTATACAAAGCCCTCAGATCTCCGAGCGAGAGAATGAAACAAGGAGCAAGTCAGGGTGGGGAGAGGAGGCAGAAAAAGCAACAAAGAGGAGAAGAGATGAAAGGGTATTTCTTCAGGAGGAGGAGGAGGAGGAGACCTACGGTGTTGGATTCGTTCAGATTTAACAAAGGAGTGGGGAGCTTCAAGATTGTTTTCTCTCTCCCTTAAAGGGAAAATCCACTGTCAAACCAGAGCCGCACATCAATGGCGAGTGACAGACTTTTAACTTCAATCTGACTGATTTTCATGGCTCTTATTGAAGGTGTGTGTCAGCTTTTATGCCTCTAAAATCCATTGTAAAAAAAATAAAAAAAATAAAAAATAGGTCTATTTGAAAATAAGTCTTTCTCTCCATTCTGTTTCTTTCTTTCTTTCTTTTCTCCACTGAAGGTGTTCTCCTGCTCATAATCTTGGACAGTTGAGTCCATTTTAACATTTATTAGCACTGAGATGTCAGCTACATCAAAGCAGCTCCTCAGAGCTGATGGTAAAAGAGCAGATTCTGGTAAGGAGCCATTCCCAACCCAATACATTTCATCATGTTTTCTTTGGCCCGCAGCGTGGAGAAAGAGCTGAATGTGTTGCATTAGTAGTTTTTAGGGTTCAGTGTGTTCAACGTTTAAAGGCTAAAGTATTTATTCCCTCTCTCGATGTCCAAGCTCAAAGGTACGACCATCATACCCGTCTCTGGCTGCATTTAGCTTCCACAATTGCTCTTCAAGAAACCCGTCCTTCAGCGGTCTTTGTAGTCTCTCCTCCAAAGCTTTTTATGGTGTGGCACTTGACTGCACGAACAAAACGTGACGGAGGTAGCTGAGTGGAGAATGTGAAAAGAGAGAGCTTGAGAGAGAAGTCCAAACTCTACATCGACATCGGCTCTGAGCACCCGGCCGGTGGCTGCACGAGGTGGATGTCAGTCTTGAAAAGATTTCAAAATTGCATCAGAAAGCTGTTGAGGGTGGAGGAATCAGACCCTGTCTGACAAGTAGACGAGTTCGAAGCAAACACGAGCTTTTAGTTTCACATGGTCCAACTTCTTATATGAGCATTTTCTGATCTGATGTCTCTTTGTCAACACCAGACAAATGACTGTATATGTGTTGTTGTAAGGTTATGGTTAGGCTTAGACGAGAAACAAACGATGAACAGCGGTCTCCTCAAAAACACAAATATCTAAAGAAAATAACCAAATAATAATGACAATGATCATTGGCTGCATCCATCCATCCTTGTCTATGGCTCATGCCTTTTTCTCTCTCCATCTTCCCGTCACTCTTCAGCTGTATCTGTCAAATAAAGCCCCAAAATATATCTTAACTAACTAAAATAAACCAAACTATGTAGTGTTGTTTCTTTCCTATCATCTTGTGTCCTGTTAGCGGACCCCTGACCCTTATGTTCCAACCACTGGTCCAGCACAGATATATTAAATAATAATAGCTACCATGATTTGAACAGCATGGAAAAATCTCTTCTTGCAGTATATATATCATTATTGTCCAATCCTACAAAAACACTGTTTTTTTTAGGCTTTGCTGCCATTTCTCTGGCGAGGACAGCCTCGAAGCTGGAAGTGAACTTGTCACTGCTATTTTTTTCTCCGGTGTTCACGCCAGCTGAGGACAGCTACAGGAAGTAAACTTGATTTTATTATACCAGAAACCGAGAAAACAAGTCTTCTAGTATCCATTCACACCTCCACCTCCCTGCAGAAGATCTAATCCGGTTTCATCTGATTAACCCGTCAGCTGCTCTGCTTGTTGGTTTGTTTCTTGCACATTTTTTGCATTATTTTGTCACAAGCTCCTATTTCCCAGACCGACTGACAGCAGCGGTGTGATGGAGTGGTGGCAAAGGCAGGCGAGGCGAGGGGAGGAGAGGGAGGGTTACATGTGTAGACACCCTAAGCTTGCTGTTGAGCCCTGTGCGGCTCCACTTCAGCAGCGGGGGGTTAAGTACCTTGCTCCAGGGCCCTTCCACGGTGGCTGCTGAGGGACAGCAGTGTGTGTCACTTTCCCCCGCTCAGATTCTCCCTGCTGGAATACGGATTCAAAACAGCAACGCGGTTGCCAAGTTATTGTACTCCCACTATAATACATAGTTGAACTGGAGAGGCTGAGTGTTATACAGTACACAGTATCTCCTACAAGCCTCTTCACTATTCCAGCAGCTGACAGCCTAAAAATATATTTTTTATCCAGAATGAAAATCCTGCAGAGAAACAGGTCGGATTATGTTTTAATATCATGACATCTAGAGTTGTTTTTGTTTTTTTTCAATGAATCTATCGCCTCATACCACGCACACACACAGCGGGGTGGCAAGGTAGAATGGCACCAATCTCCAGTAAATTGGTGAAATTGTGGAGGGTTATTATAAAATCCAACTCCGCACAAACTGTGGTCCAAACTGGGAGCTCGTGAGTCCAAGCTGACAAGCTGCTCTGAATTTCTAAATTACATTTCATATGTCTGATTTCTGAACAAATGTTGTGATAAAACCCAAAATCATGCGAGAGAAATAGAATTATATGTCTACGGGCTGACAGCCTCCTCCAGCATCTTTTGGCCTCCGTGGTGTTACAGCGCTCCTCTCTGCTGTGAGTCTTTGTTCCTCTCCTGCATATGAAAATCCTCCACCCAGGACTGTAATGTAAGATAATGCAATATAGTGCAGTATGGATTGAGGCTGCAACTAACAGTCATTTTCATCACAGCCTCGCTCATATTGAATTTTTAAAGCAGAGTTTAAAAAGATCTTGATACGGATCCCTTTGATTTTTTTACAGTGTAAAAACTGGTCAGCTCTCTCTGGAGGACAAACTATGTAAAAGGTGAAAAGACCTGAAACCTTGTTACTTATTGCCCAACACAGATAAGTCTGCGATGAACTAATATCAACCATTTAGTGATGAATCATTGACGAGGCTCATCATCAATGGTGATGCCTTCAAATGTCCTGTTTTGTCCTGAGGCCGGCTTCTTTAATGGATGCAGCTGATCAGCTCAAGCAACCGATTATCTGATCAACACTAACTCCACAGCACAGTGATTATTCATCGTTTAAAGGACCGCTGTGTCAGATTCAGTAGCATCTAGTAGCCTCACCCACTCCATCCTAGCTGAAGTAGGCGAACCAAACATGCAAAACAATGTCTTTCTAGAGCCGGTCTATACCCGCAAATTCCACCAAGCAGGGATGCGACACGGCCGCCAGAGCTGTACTCCATGTGCAGTTAGTTCTAGTCGATGTTTTGAGGCCTGGTAGGGTTCCAGACACAGGAACAGCATAGAGAATCCGGTTGATTTTCAAAATAAAACAGCCAAAAGGGTCATTTGTTACCCTTTTGGTTGTTTTATTTTGAAAATTGACCAGATTATGTAGCATGTTTACAGATAAGCACATAGACAAAGGAAAAACACTGAGCAATTTAACAAAGTCTGGCAGTCAGAACACTTCTGAAATGCTCCCGGTAGGTTTGAAGTCGCATGGACGATGGACCAAAACAACATCGCGGCCTATCTAGAGCTTAAGTTGGGCTACTGTAGAAACATGGCGGTTCCACATGGCGGACTCCGCCATGAACCGGTGGCGTCTGTAGATATAAGGTTCATTCTAAAGGGAATAAAACATAACAAGTCTTGATTATACACACATAGTACTTATATTCACTTACTGCATGTAGTCTGTAAATTGTACACACTGGACCTTTAATGGGAAAACATCATTTTTAGGCCATGGACAGGAGAAACTGAAGGAGTGCTATCCCCCCCCAAAAAAAAAATCATCACAACAAGCCAACTTCATTGTGTGCACGTGACTGCGTGCGTCCAACACACAACAACAGACCGACCAGTGACCGGCTCACCTGCGCTCTGTTTACCAACAAGAGGATCACATCCGATATCAAGCTGTCAAACTTCTGCTGCGAGGACCACACCATCCATGCACACTGTGTGCACGCACAGCCAGCACACTGCTGCTGCTGCTGCTGCCCGTGTCACCGCTCTGTCACACACAACCCCGGTGCGCTCTCACATACAAATCAAACATTCCTTTAAATATCACAATGAGACAGTAAAAAGCCGGCGTTGCGCTGCGTGTGTGTGTGTGTGCATGTGCATGTGTGTGTGTGTGTGTGTGTGCAGGCTACGTCTCAAGCAACAGCGATACGGTGACAAAGAGACGATGCACGATTTCACCCCGACTCACTTTGACTGTCTCTGCACCTCCAGTAATCATAATAATAATAATAATAATAATAATAATAATAATAATAAGGTTGCCATGTCCCTTCATCCACCTTTAAAACCTCCACACATTAATACAAAAGCAGCACAGTGATAATAAAGCAGTGTGAGCAGGACTTACCATGGTTGTTCAAGCTCCCAGTCTCTGAAAAAGTCGAATTCAAAGAGATCCATGACCGCTTCGGTCTGCTGCTGCCGCCGCTGCTGCCGCCGCTGCTGCTGCTGGTGGTGGTGGTGGTGGTGGTTAAAATCCAAAGCTGGTGCTACGTGGTTCTACATGGGCTACTGATACTGAGAGAGAGAGAGAGTGTGTCAGAGAGGAGGGAGAGTAGACACAAGCGGCTGCTGCTGCCAGGAAGCTGCTACGTGGTCGAGGCAAGCTGACAGGCAGGCAGGCAGACGTGGAGGGAGGGAGGGAGGAGAGAGAGAGAGAGAGAGAGCACACACTTATACAGTGTATACAAACACACACACACTGAAGAAGGCTGTGGAAGACAAGTCACACTGAGATACTCACTGCAAACATTTTCCTTCATAACAAGTAGAGCTATTTATACAGCACAGATCTTTAAAAAAATAAACCCACACACACACATGCACATGCACACACACACATGCACAAAATGTGTCTTAATGTGAAACTGTGACTTGGCAACAGGAAATTGATTTAAATGTCTTCTTTTTTCTTTTTTTTCTTAAAGTGCACTTGTGACTGAGATGAATCACATGGTTCAGTCAGTGAAGTACACACTCCTGACATGTCAGTCTCTATTGGAGATCGTCCTTTACATTATGAGTCACACTTCTGCCCCCTCTATGCATCTCTTCAGACTCTGATGTCTTTGTGTGGAAGAGCGCCCGTTCACTGGAGTTTCCTAATATATGCTGCAGGGACACTTGACTTGTAGAAAATGTGGATTGGGTGCCACAAAAAAAAAAGTCTATTAATATATATAGAAATCCTCATTTTATTCACGTTCAGTCGTCCTTTCTATAAATTTGATCTCTCTCACTGACAGTCTAAATGTTTCAAGGTCCTCTCCTCCCTGTCTGGATTTAATAATGGTGGAAAAATACTAAAAGCTTTATTATATTTGACTCTAGTTTTAAAGGTCAGTGCACTATGTGTAATTTTCATGTAAGTTTAGAGAAATTCACAGAAAGCGACAACGAGGACGTGACCTTGGCGTCTCTTTGTGGGGAGCCGTGCCTAACGTGGAGTCAGAATCATTTCTGTTGTTTGTCGAGGGAAATCTGTTAAACTGTTAAATCAGTTTGAATCGCAAACATGCCTTTCTTATTTTTTAATATACAGAAACAATCTCATCCGACATAAAGAAATCAGCAGAGAGTAACCAAACACTGCACGACGGCTCCAGAGCTTTATTTCTGGTCGGCCTGGTCTCCATCAGGCAAACATGAAAGTCTTAAATGACTTGTTTTTTTCCCCCGCCGGTCTCTAAATGCTGTTTAAATTTGTTGAAATGTTGTTCAGTATTGCGCTATCACGTGCAATTGTTACATTTCCATCTGCATTTTTCCTGCGGGTTCATTGAATGTTGTCCAGTGTCATCATACGAAGGTATTTGTACAATAAATCTTAGAAGGAAACGACAGTTTAGTCGCTTTGGTTTTTGGTTAGCGGTTGGTTGTGCCCTCATTGGCTGAGATCTCCAGACACAACAACATCACGAAATGAAACATGGCAACAAACGAAGTCATAATGGTTGTAAACAAACCAAAAGTCATTTTTTATTGAAAGTAGACTGCATGCATGGTAAAAAATCCAAACAAAATAACTACAGCAAGTAAGGCATGTCCAGCTTTTGATCATGTATCTTGCGTGTCTTCATTTAAATGTTTCCTTTCTTCGGTTGATTGGTTCACCATGACATCAGCATAATGTCCATATTTTTGTTTAACCAGTAAAGCCTGCAGTCTATAAACTGGTTGAAGCTGATGCTCTTCTGTGACAAATGCAGGTTTTTTGTGTATCCTCAAGTCTTCTGTACCGTCACATATCTTTTCCTCCTAATCTGCTCTCTTTGCTGTATTTAATTTGTTTTAATTACGTGCACCTGAATCTACTTATCTGTTTAAACCGTGACATCAGCCGAGATGTTTTTTTCCTGCTCATTCCTCTTCTGGATTACAAAAGAATGACACTGCAAATCTCTTTTTTTCACTCTGAGCGTGAAGCAGTTCAGCTCCAGTTGGCCGCTGTCAAGCCTCTTCCTGTTCAGTCCAATAAAGTTCAGGAGCTATAACCCTTCCGTGCGGTTTCTCTCTGCTTTTCCCGTCACTGAATTTTCCTGCACCTGGCCTAAATATAGGATTGGACGTCCAAACAACTGCTCCTCTGTATCGTCCAAACTTCAGTCTCCTGAACAGCGAGTGAGTGAGATCTACATTTTCCTTAGTCTAGTTCATGACTGATGATTAAACAAAGTGAACTTGTGCAGCCTCGGTGAAATGATCCTCCTGCAGAGAGGCCTCAAAGCAGCAAGCTACCACTGACAAATGTTAATATTTGATACTGCACATTTCTTCAGGTCCAGGTGCTCTTTGAACATCTTACGAACTGCACTCACCACCTGGCTTTTGCATCTCTATCCAACCACTTCACCTTTGTCTGAGAAGAGCCACCGTCGAGGCGTGTTAATAACAGTTTAGCAGCCCACCATCCTCACTCTCCATCATACACTTGCTGCAACACATGCCCAGCAGCACGTTTTACTGTTTACGCCTCGCTATGAATAATGATTGACCAGATGGTTGAAACTTCTCACTCAGCATGTGCTGTAGCTGTAACTGTGGTTCCTTTGTGACATCACTGTCCCCCTCCTTTAAGAAGTCCTCCCACGCCGAAAGCCTGCATGTTTTTTTACTTGTGATGGGAGAACAACGAGAAGTCCAAATGTATCGGAAGTAATGTTTGAAGATACACTGCAGGCTGTATGCAAGTGTGTGTGTGTCTTTTGCTTTGTGTGGTGTGTGTGTGCATGGGTATTTTGGTCTGGTCTGGGGCAACATGCCAGCATTGCTCTGCATCACACCACCACAAGTACAAACAGCAGCCTCGGATGAAGAGAAGAGAAGAGAAGAGAAGAGAAGAGAAGAGAAGAGAAGAGAAGAGAAGAGAAGAGAAGAGAAGAGTTAACCACAGTGCATGATGGGAATAAAACACTGCCAGCCATAAGCGATATTGTCTGAAAGTGGCTTCATGACCTTGATCAATTCCAGCCATTTCAACCTCACAAATCAAAATTCCAGACAACTCCAGACCTTAAAAAACACCACATCGAAATTCAACCAATTTTCAAGGATTTTAAGCACCTGCGGGATCAGTGGTTTTTGTGTGTGTGTGTGTGTGTGTGTAAGGAAAGGCTGTCCAAAACTAGGTCAGACACTGAGAGACAGAGAATGACTAGAGAGAGAGAGAGAGAGAGAGAGGGAGAGGAAAGGATCTAGATATATAGAAATAAAGAAGAGCTGATGAGAGTTAGATGACAAAAAAAAAGATAGAGAGACGTTAAGATAAAATGTAATTAAGGGCAAACTTACAGACACTCACTTCCAGCTCATTACACAGACTTTACTGCGACCAGAGTGACTGTTTATTTAGAGATTTTTTTCCCCCCTCCCATCTTCTTCTTCGTTATGTGTCTTTATGGGCAGCGTATTGTTAAAAGCCACGGCTGTGCCAGTAATTTCTATTTAAATGATGACACAGAGAGTTAGAGTTTCACTCACAGACACAGAGCCCAAAAGAAACACAAACTGATAAAATAGTCAGGAGCTTCTCAGATTTGAGCTCATTATACTTGCTGTGTATCTTGCAGAAGTTGAGAAGTGCGTGTCATGAATTTTCAATATGTACCCAGCCTCTCTCTCCCTCTCTCTCTCTCTCTCTCTCTGTCTCCCCCCCTATTTCTCTGCTACATGAAGTAACAGTGACTCAGCACAGTACCACAGCTCCCCCATGTGGCTCTAAATAAGTACTACCCTATGTAAGAAGATGCTTGTTGATCCTTAACACGTTTGTCAAAAAAAAAAAAAATCTTTCACTTAACCTTGACACTCTCAAGTCTCACTGTGCGGAAACCAGCTGCGTGATTTAGTCAAGAATTTTCTGAGGTTTGTAGAAGTTCTCACAAACCTTAGAACAACCCGAGAAGACACCTGATCTCTCTCTCTTTCTATGAAGAAGTCTTACTACAAAAGGGCACCCTCGTTTTGGACCATAAAAAGATCAGTTTACTTATATCCTCTGAAGTAGTAAGCCAAAGCGAGGGGGGTTTTTCTGTTGGCGAGCACGTCATATCGTCTGTTATCATTGTTTAGTTTTGTCTTGTCCTATTTTGGAAGCAGAACAGTTTGGACCTGCTCTCGATAGTCGCTGTGTGCTCAGTGAGCCCCACAAGGGAGCCTTCCCTGTATAATAGCCTTTTATCCTGAGCATCCTCGTCATCCTTTCACTAATGGACCAAACATGCTGAACCCTTTTCAGGGCCACAAAGCTTTATCATACAGAGTTGTAATGAACGGAACAGGTGTGTCCTTGAATTAACCATCGAAGGACACCTGAGGTCCGGCTGGACCGACAAAAAAAATCAAAACACACTCTCATGTTACCGTTGGCTGTAATGGCCGTAATGAAGCGAGACAGATTTGACATCATTTTCATGACCTCTAATGTTCCCCCAAAACCACTTTCATCTCCACGAACACAGCAGCGTTCGAGAGGGCTTTTAAAGCTGCACTAATCGATATTTTTCTATGAACGATGGATCGATTAGTTTGAACTTTCAACCAACTCTGCAGTTCCCCTCAGCTCTACTGAGGGTTTTAGCATCTTTAAACTCTTTGTTTTGGTTCAATCTCAACGGCCATTTTTCTATCTATAGCCGGCAGCTGCTCTCAGCTCAAAAAGCTCAGAGAAACAGACAGTACCACGGGTGACTGGTGAATATAGTGGAGCCAGAGACTCCAAATTAATGAAAAAGTGTCTCCGTGCCTGCCGGATGTGCTGTTTGCTAACACGTTTGAGATTTAAGATGTTAACGTTGTTCTCAGCTCGTCATGCTGCCCTCAAGCGACAGAAAAACAAAATCCCAGAAGCTATTTGATAAATTGCCTTTTCTCTTCTCAGCTTCTTCCATCAAGATCATCTGTGATCTCATCCTATCTGTTGTTATGTCCAAAGAGGCCGCTGAGCCTGAAAAACTACTCTTCCCGGTGGTCCAAAACGCCTGTGGTACAACCACTAACACTCTGACTTCACAGTCTGTCTTACAAACTGACCTAACATTAACTAACAGCAGCTACAGTTCACAGCAGTCCCAACACCAAACTCTGGAAATCACCAAGAACTGATGTGGAACAGCTGGAGGACATCAGAGGGAAAACCAGAAAACATTTTCTCCATAAAATCCTTCACCAAAATCAGTGAAGTAGTTGGCGGTCTGCGGCTTAGTGCCGTAAAGCATTAAGCACTTCTCGTGGGTGATCGTACCTGGAGGCCAAAGTTACATAAAGCAAGAACAGACGTATGAATGACACCATTG
This sequence comes from Larimichthys crocea, assembly GCF_000972845.2. NCBI lineage: Eukaryota > Metazoa > Chordata > Actinopteri > Sciaenidae > Larimichthys > Larimichthys crocea. The sequence goes on from NC_040011.1 coordinate 43,019,046, forward strand.
ACCTGATCACAAGTCAGTGAAGCTTTTATGCTCGAAAAGTTACACAATGTTGCTTTACAAGGCAGTTTAAGGGTTAGAGAAGAGTGTCATTCAACATGAATATTGGGCTTCCATATGCTCACCCAACTTCTGGCACATTTGACTTTGTATTGAAATCCTGAAACTCATAAAATTGACAAGATCAGCCGGAGCGCACGGAGGAAGATCGACCTTTATTTATTGAAACTGCTTGCATACAAAATATATTGCACTATAACCAGACATGTCAACCCAAACATCTTAAATGCTAGTAGTATGTACAAAAGGAAACAGAAAATGCCCAAAAGTGCACACAAGGTTTACAGCTTTTTTGACTACCCTGGTTTAAGTATCTACAGATTCTCTTCACTTTCTGGCACTCTACAGCCCCACAGTAGAGTCTAGTTAGTATCTGTTGATGTCAGTATAACTTCTGCAAATAAATGACTGCTGAAATCTGCTGTGGAGTGGTGAATAACAAGAAAATGTTTCATCTTATCTTGCATTCGTTTCACGTGATGCATGTTGCAACCCCGACTGGACTAAAGGCTTAGTGAAGAAGGGATGCAAAATGGTCTTATGAGAGACTTTTCCAGTTAAAAGGATAGAAAGTTTCTGAACTGAATCGGGACACCCCAATTCAAATTCTTGTGCTTTCTGAATCATCATTGTATGTTTGACATATACAGGATTTGTTCTTTCGTTTAAGAGAGCGTCTCTCTCTCTGGGAGTCAAAATCAAGGTTTGCGGACGAGGTCTACAACCTGACCACGTTTGCAAAACAACACAACACGGCGTTGTAGCATCAAGAGTAAGATACGGTGAGTTCAGTCCAATGCCTCATACAAATCTGAGTATCCCACGAGGCTAACGAAGAACGAAGCACCAAATGCAGATTACATCGGTGGCGTTCCCCTTATGCAGCCCAATAAATCATGGGTTAAAATGTGCACCAGAACATTAGAACAGCACACCTGCCAAGGCAATCATGACAGCTGAATCTCAAGAAAAGCAATTTGCTGCACGTTCAGCATAGAAACATTTCAAAAACAGTGAACAACCCTACAATTATCATTAACATTGTCAACTGACGTGAAACCTTTCATTATGTGAGCAGCTGCCAAAACTTATTTTCCGTAAATCACGATGAATTTCGCTATTTCAAGAATCCGTTTAACAATGACGATGATGGAAAGATCCCAAATGTTGAGGCCACAAATCTCTAATCAACCCCTCAATCTCCCTCAACAGATACAACCTCATAGCATCTGTTCTTGAACTGGTTCAATAGAATACAAAGTACCAGTCATCATTTTTAATATGAAAAGTTCCATGTGAGTTCACAGTGATTTACAATTTTAAAGAAGCATTACTCTTTCAAATTCCTTCTTTTAAAGATTAAACAGTTTTGGTAGTGTCGTTCTACTTCATGGAGTAACCAGATTACATGTTGTAGTACTGTTCTAATGTACTGAAGACATTGACAAGCATTGAGGACAATGTCATACCAAAAAAAACAACAAACTTAAGACGGTGCCATGAGGTACCCCACAAGACACCTTAACTTGACAGCATGAATCAAGATGCACAAAGCTCGGTGTGGGGAATTAAATGTGCGAACGCTGTTCATTATTGTGTTAAACTTAATTTGGGGATCTTAAATGGTTCAGGAACTTAATTGTTTCCCATGCAGTTTTCCATATGCGATGGTTTCCAAAGGTTAAATACCGAACTGAGACACTACATTTGTTTTTCCGCCACGATGTCGACTAACCGACTAAGTAATCATTTTAGGTTAGTTGTTTCCATGGCAGGCCACTGGAAAACAGCAGGACTGAATGTCAGAACCAGTCAGTTATAGGAGACTCTTCACCAAAATCCCCACTGTGTAGAAACGCTTCCTTAGCACCAATTCTTCAATGACACAATGGTCAGCATGCAACAGTCCTCCCTCATCTTTTTTTTAAATGTACAAGCCTTGGCCTAGCATTACGGTTGGTTAGTAATGCCCATAAAAATCAAACTGAAGCATAAAGAAGCCATTTAACTGCTTTTTGTCAACAATCAGGTTGAAGCACAGCCACAAATGCAAAGATCGTCTCGTTGGCGTGACACAATAGAGCTGACGTGAAGGTTGGACCTCTGTAGCCACAAGGTCTGCAACACAAACACTGAATGCAGCAAGTTAGTTCAAAGGGGAAACTGGCTTCTGCTGGCTTAACCTTGTGAACATTATACACCAGTCAAAGAGAAAAGAATAAGAAAATGTTAAGAAAATCTAAACAAAACAATCCTCTTAATCCATCACCCTAATGACTAACAATTAAAGGGTAAATCCACCATAAAACATTATTCCCATAGGTTACTTCACTTACAGTAGGAGGCAAACCTTTCCAAAGCTGCAGTATGGAACATGACAGGAGGTCTACCAATATGTTCTTTGTTTACAATGTTGAAAGAGGTGTCACATGTTCAAAATACAGAGTTAAGACGATAAAATCAACCACTCTCATGTCAGTCTTAGCAAGACTGCAACACATGGAAACTGCTAGCCTACTCTGCAGAAACAGTCAATCTGTACCTCATTTACTGGATCTGTACTCAAACAGAAATGTCAAGTTTACAGGGACTTGCGTACTGAATCATGTTTTACCTTTCTGTTGATGCTGAAAATAAGTTAATTAGCTACATTTTTTTTAATTCTGAGAGAGCCAGGCTGTTTCCCCAGGCCTCTAGTCTTTTTTTTTTCTATGCTAAACTGTGAAAATGTCTAACTACTCCTTTAAATCTTAACAACTGCTACTAATTGTCAATTTTTCTTTTGACACTCTTGATTGCACTTGCAGTTTTTTTTTATTTTTTAAGCTTTTAATTCAGTCTCATTCAAAGGATCCTCCTCGAGATGACCACAGAGCAGAACTTTGTGGATGTATACAAGAACTGAGTGAACGAGGAAGACACCGAGGTGTGGTTGAAAATAAGTCTCGTCCACCCAAATAACAGCAAATATTTAAGGTGGTCCCGCTTGTAGTCAGTTCCAAATCCAACATATAATCCACCTGCTGTATGCAAAGTTTGTTTTTTGAGAGCGCAGACATTATTACAACCTGTTATAACTTACAGGTATAATTAACATATTTGGGTGGAGTATCACTTTAAATACTGTTACCATGCCAACAAAGCCACTGACTGAACTCTGCATTGTAAAGGAGCGTTCATCTCAAAATGGAGATTCAGTCACTGTTGTCAGTTTTAGGGTGGATTTCCCCCCCCAATAGGATCAATAACCAACTCAGCCTCTTTCTGTAGTTTAACGCGTTTTTGTTTTTTTCTTTTTTTCTGCAGCACTATGGACGTTTCGTTATTAGTGACAGCTGTGTGTGGCTCAACCCTGCTATAGAGGATGTACTATTTTTTCACACATCATTAAGTTTATTATCAAGAGTTCTAGCATTTAACTGATATTAAACAGCAAAAAAAGAAAATCTCAGGATAAGTGCACATTTGAAACAATAGTACAAATCTTTTCTCAGACAAATAATGACATCATTATATACAGTATGCCACCCTCCTTTCTTTTTTCCATCTTTTTTTTGTGTGTTTTGTTTCTTTTTTTTGATTTTTTTGTTGTTTTTTGTTGTTTTTTTTAACAATACAAAGCAACTCCATACTGTTGATGCTCTATTGACAATATAGAGGTTACTTTCACTTTCACTGCAGAGAAATGCTTACTGGGAACAAAATGCAACATGGCTGCAGTGTGCGCGGCGAGTGAAAGCAAAGAAAGAAAAAAAAAGGTCCTAACAGATTAGTGAGAGAGAAATTGACACCAATAATACTTTTGAAAAAGAGAAATAAACTCCTTAAAATAAAAAAAAAAATCATGAATCGTTACTCATGTTACATTACCGTTTCTTTGTGACATTTTCTAAAAAGGTAAAAGTTCACCATGTGTCATTGACTCCAGCTGAGAAGTGAGACAAAGTAACACTGATTAAAAAAACAAAAACAAAAAAACAAACAAAAACTAAACTTATGTGTGTCTTTTTTTTTTTTTTCAAACCTACAGAAAGTCTCCAAAATCCATAATAAAGATGTACATGCATCGCAAGACTAGAAAGGTACACTGATCTCTGGTAAAGATGAGACCTGGCTCAACCTCTGCAACCGTTTTCCTTTTTCGTTACTTTCCGGGGGAAGAGAGGGAATAAAGTTTCACTGGGTCACAACATTTTGCATCTCAAGATAACATTTTTTTTTTTTTTGTTTTTAAAAAAGGGGGGGAGAGGAGGGTCTGTATGGAGAAATGGTCGTCTTTGAGTTTGGAGCAAGAACCAAAGGCGCCAAAAAGGTCACAAACTGCACTGGTCTACAAAAGTCCATTTCACAGATCAGTTGAACCAGGTCATAAGCTACAGGCTTATGTTCGTCGACTGTACAAGGACACGACACCGTCAGTGTTTTAAAAAAGGGTCAGGTGGTTAAAGAGGGCAGTTTCCTGGTGTGTACGGTCAACATCCGACTTTTTTCGTTTTTTTAAAAAGGGAGCTCGGAAATACTCGGCGTTTTGCCAGGTGAAGAAGGTGAATCTCTAATGCCACGACAGGAAGTAGCCACCTTTAAACACATCTGGTCCTGGTTATGAACGTCTCATCATCCCTGATTTACATGTCTAGGTTTGTGATACTAGCCACAATTTAAAAAGGCACATGTCACACAAAATATTGTTGGAGGTTCCTCTGAGCATTCACACCGACGTCCGAATCATAATTCAGCCTATATAATCCGCTCCTTATCAGGAGAGTTCAACACTTTCTGGATGAGTTAAGACGAGAAGATCGTTAGTGTCAGTCTCTTAAGTATGATCCTAGATGAGCAGTTGGTTCGCTTAGCTTTGCATAAATGCTGGCGGCAGCAGCAGAAAAACAAGCTGTCTGGAAAGTAGCACACTTTAAAAATCACAAATTTCAGACGTGCCGATCAGCCGATTTTGGACAAAGCCAGCCCAGCTGTTTCCTGTCTTTAACTGGGCTGAGCTGTACTTCGCACAGACCTCGATCTTCTCATCTATTATTAACAAAGGACAAAAAGAGGAGCTTCATTTCATTTAAGTACGTCATCCTACAACAATTGCACACAGAGAAGCTAAACCTGAATAAACAGCTGGCCCAAATATTTCATAAAGATGCAGTTTTATGATGTCATATTGTGTTTTCAGATGAATGCACAGAGAAACCTCGAGAAACTCTTTTTCTTATGCTTTGTTTCACAATGACTTTCTCACATTTTATTTCTTTTTTTTTAAATTCAAACTAATGCTATTATCCGTCTCCACTCGATCATAAATCTACAAATACTTTCTACACTAGTCCATCGATGTTACTGCAGTCAGTTTGATATTAGGACATAATTTGGGTCAACTGAGAACATACATGATCTTTAAAAAGGCCTTCACGCCACCTACGCTGAACTCTGTTTATTTTGTCGACGAGGCCACAGAGGTCATTTCCACGCAGAAGCTTTTTGAAGTCAGTCAACTCTCTGGAGGTGTCAAACCGCACGGACGTCTGGGACGCCTCGAGATGAAGGCTCCAAGTCAGATCGTTTGTTTTGTCTGATCTGATTAGACAAAGTTAACTTTGATGGCATCGCTGTCTGGTCCTCTTTTTTTTTTTGTGTGTCAAGTCAGATAAAGTTTAGAGCAACGACAGAAGACTGGATCTGATCTGGGACTAAATGAATCACCAGAAATTGTCGCAGAAGTCATCTTGCACCATTGGTGCCTCCCTCCAAAAAAGGAATTCATACAAATACATACAGGGGGTCACAGAATCACCCGCACAACAAACACGCATGTATGAAAAAAAAAAAGGAGATTAATCTATTCAGAGAAATGGGCCAGATTGAATTAAATGCAGGAGCATAAATCCAAGGCACAAAGATAAAGAAAAGTCTCATTATGACGGAGATGAGTGGCAGAAAACTGACAGACTGTGTTGAACACTTTGCTGCTAATCCAGAGGAGAATTCACAAAGGAGGCTCAGAAATCTTCATTAAACTCTCGACCTTAGAGCCGCTTCTTAGTCAGGTGACATCCTGCACGTTTAAAAGCACCAAGATCATGCACACACAGATGAACGCCTTTGCTGTCACGCAACAATACCTGATACTGTGATTTCATAGAGATTATATTTTGGTGTAAGTGAATGTAAATCTGTCGGACTCCATCCTGTTGCTCTATCATTTACAAAATGCACCCAACAGAAAATTAAAAACAAGATGAAAACATAAAAATGTTTAAGTTAGAGGGGCGGGCCCAGAATAAGTTTAGAAAACCAGGAAGAAGAAAACTTACAGCAAATGTTTTATTTTCAAAAGATGTAACTCGATGAAACGTTTCGTTTCTTCTACAGAAAAACTTCAAACAGGTTTCCTAACTGCAAAAACAAACAAAAAAAGGTCAAATACAAAAACGCTTTTCATAAATTAAAAGGGGAAAAAAAAAAAAGTGATCAGGTGACACGATGTTGCCGCCTTAATCCTACTAAACTCGTCAGGTTTGGAACTAAGTGAACCGTCTTATCCAAAATTAATTATTAAATGTGAAAACATCCCACTGCTGCTGAGGCTGGGAAGACTCATCAGTCTGGTACAGGATGTCTTTAGCAGTGAGATAAATGATGATCGGGAGAACAGAACTTCTTCAGGATTCATGAGTGACTGTACACTGAATATACAGGGTTTACCTGAGGGTTCTGCTCATTGTTCGCTGGATGTGTAATCTCTTTTTCATCAATGCTACATTTCATGAAGTATTTAGATTTACAGTAGCTGTTGTGTCTAGTTTTTTTGTGATTCTTTTCAGTGTCAAAGTCGAGTCACCTCCTCTCCTGGGACACCATGTTTTTCTGCACGTAACGAAGCGTAATCTTTCACAGACAGCTGTACACGCTGTTCTGACGTTATTAACGGTATTTGTAATGATTGATTTCACTGTGGACATTTCTGTGCGGGGAAATAAAAATAAAAACAAAGCAGTTTTCTTCCTTTATGATCCTCAAGCAGCCTACTTATAAACTACGTCTGTACAGTAAATTTGGGAAGTTTGGCTGGTTCTGTTCGGAGTCGGCGTGGATTCAACGGACTGAACGCTTTTCGGCAGCGCAGGTCATGTGACAGGTAATCGATTTTTTTAAAAGAACAGCAGTGCGTGACATTTTGTACTGCTGAAGTTGTAGCATCTGCGTCTGTAAAAGGCTTTTGAACAGTTAATTTGCATCAGAGTGCCTCAGATTTATGTTTCTCCACTGGTGCGGCTAATACGTTGTTGAATTCACACTTGGTCTGACAGTCGAGCCGGGATTTTACATTATTTTGGCAACAGGGAACAAAACACAGATGACTTCCACGATGAGATCAAGTATTCGCTGGCAAATCATTGCTCATGCATCCCTGTTGTTTGAACTCTGCAGACTGCAATTTTGGATGTTATCAAGTCTCTCTCTGCACCTAAAAGATGCTCAATCACTTCTCGTCTCCGTGTATTAGAAATTCGATGCTCCCAAAATATTCAGATGACCACCAAAAATAAATTCAGAACCTGTAGGAAACACAGATCATCTCTACAGTGCATAACATCCTGCCTTCTGAACTTTCCTCGACTTCTTTGACTCGTTTCCTTTTTTCTGATGTGAGCGAGTCCAAACAGGACCGCCGTGGATAAAATCATTTAATTTAGCTGATTAAAAAAAAAAGAAAGCAAAAAAAACAAGTAACTGATTATTTGCATTTGATGGATCAGAGAGCATGTTTAAGAGTTAATGCCTCTGTGAGAGAATCCCTCCTCTTCTTTTCCGTTTTGTCCAAAAAGTGCCGTTTTCTTTCAGCCGTCACTCCGTCGCAGGAGAACAGGAGACACCAGACCAGTACACTCAAAAAGACCTCAGACCAGGTCAACTCTGGTGTTCCACTTTAATACGGTAAACTCTTCCATGCTGATGAAAATATGTGTATTGATGTGTTTGACAAAGACAGAGAAAAGAAAAAAAAGCGAGAGAGAGAGAGACTATGATGGTTTATGACAAGTTGCCTGGGTGTGTGTGTGTGTGTCTAAGCGAGAAGGTCCTCCAGTGGTGTGTCTACGACACTCCGTTCACCAGCGGAGGAGGAGGAGCGTCCTGTTTGTCCTTCTTCATCCCTCGGTCTCTGATGGGTCTCTGATGGTGATGGCGAGGCGGGCCGTCACCGCCGGCGCTGATGCCACCCTGGGATGAGGAAGGCCCTCCTCCACCTCCTCCTCGGCCCCCTGAGGAGTGCTGCACGCTACGCTCGTTGTTACCGTCCACGCGGATCTGTGGGAGAAAGAGAACGAGTACAGTCTGGTTCCACGTTTCACAGCTACGGAGTGGAGGAAATGTGATTAAACGCTGATGAACTGGATCAAGTAGAACGTTAGGACCTCTTAACTTATTTAAGAAGCTTCCTAGTCTGACGTTCAGTGAGGAGAGTGTGACATCGCTGGTGGTCAAACCTAGAAACTGCAAAATTAATTAGGGACAACTTAATCGCTGAGCGAGTCGTCCACTAATGAGATAAGCGGCGGTTCGATCCCCGGCTCCTCTGGTCTGCATGTTGAAGTGTCCTCGGGAAAGATACTGAACCCTAAATTGCTGACACCAACTGTTTTTTTCTTTTGTTGTCGCAGCATTAAAAAATAATCAAGAACTGGAATACCTTAAAAAAGTCCTTGAAATTCAAATGGACTAAATGACGCCATCTTATATTTGTTCATCAAGTCATTCTAATTAAAATCCGGACTCTTCCACCTCTCCTTGATGAGCCTGTGTAGTAAACATGTAGTCCAGTGAGGCTGAAACTCATCAGCTCTTGTCTGACCATGAATTAGCCTCGACTTGAACCAGAGTCTGCTCCTGCAGATTAATTCCACACTCGGCGTCTTATGATTCACTTGATTTCGACACGATTTGAGACGAATGTTTCCGTTAGCTCTGCTGCCATCTTTACTGGAAGTGCTCCTGCTGTATGTTATCCTCTCTGGGGTCGCCATATTGGAGAGGTCGAGATCCTCTAGTAAACAAATACCACAGCGCGTCATCGACTGGTTTTCGCGTTGAGACTCGGAATCATTAATCCCGATCTTCTGATCGCGGCTCATTGATCTGGCAGCGATCTCAAAATATTTACTCATTCGCCATTTGTGTAGTGAGCTCATGGGAAACATTGGCAGGCCAGTTGGATGAATAAAAAAAAATGACTCAGCTGTATGAAATAATCCAAGTTATCTGATCCAGAATCTGTGTACACGACATGTAATCTCAATTACACCGTGTAGTGTCCCATCTTACGAAATACAAAGTCAATATTCAATAACCTCAAATATTATTTAATTCAAATACTACAGCTGGAGCTTTATGTCCAGTTCATGTGTGTTCAAATCAAAGTTTCAGTTCACTCACGTACAAAACTGGAGCTGCTGCACAGGCCAAGTTTGATTAATTACATCAGAAATATTGGCTTGTTGCAGAGACAGCATGCGCAGTCTGTCCTCTGTAACTGGCACAAAGGCAGTCATCAACGTGACTCAGTTTTTTTATATTTTAAGATCGTCATCAAGTGTTCCACCTCTGCCATCTGCTCTGGATTGATTGTAAATACTGTCTGACACAGAAGTCCTGCAGCTAAAAGTCAGACCAAACATGCAGAGACACTCGATAAACACAAGACAAGTCCAGATCAGAAGAAGTCTGTGGGAGTTAACAGTTTCCTTGATACTGTTAAAACACACAAGAAAACATGTTTTTAGGTGTGTGTGTTACCTGTAGAGTGTCTTCCTGCGCTCTTGTCTTGGGGTCTCTGATATGACGAGGTCTCGGCTCGCTCCACTGCATGTCGTCACCTGAACCAGGACAGACAGACTCTGACTGTCGGCTTACGGGCATCATCCTCGTTAAAAACAAAAACCTGTTCTGCCTCCCTGCCAGATGCCAGAACCTTCACAGAGCCCTGCAGCCTCATGCTGGAAGGTTGCATGCATCATAATTAGATTCATACCTGGGGGATTTATTATCTTTTCAATATAAACTTGGATTTCAATAAAAAGCAAACACTCAAGGAGAATGTTTTAGTGAAGGGAGTCAGCAGGGAGCTTAATTTCATTTCTGTTCTTCTTCAGGCAATTTGATGAAAATGATCTCAAACTTTTACAACAAAAACTCTTTTCTTTTTCCTCCTTATCTCTTTTTTATAACTTAAATAAAAATCATCTCCATGTATTAGCTCCAAATTGATCTTAATCTCCTATCTAATTGTAGAAAGATGATAGGAATACAGTTGTATAACTGACCTACCGAACGTTTCATAAATATTTGACTGCTGAAGTGACTCGCCAAAAAGATGACAAACCTTTATACCCTCCGCCTCCTCTTCCTCTCCCTCCTCGTCCTCGCGGCCCTCCTCCGCCTGCTCTCTTCCTCCCGTCTGTTCGTCTGGGCAGGGTCCCGCCTCCTGTCATGAGCTCCTCGGTGGGGGCCAGCGACCAATCGCTGAGCTCGTCTCTGTGGTCCGACTCCGTCTCTGAAGCGTTGGACGCCTCGGAGTTGGTGCCTGGCGGACGGAGGAGACAAGTCAAACCTCGTGTGAAGAGTCAAGCTTTGATTAAATGTTTTGTTCCATGAATAAATCAGAAATCCACTTATTTTACTCCACCTGCCTCATCAAATATAAATATATCCATTTAGAATTTATTGTTTGTTTAGTTGTTTAATTTTGTTTTTGAAGCAGAAGATATGAAATCATCATCGTACCTGAGGCGAATGCCGCACCTCCACCTCGTCGCCCTCTGCCGCCTCTTCCTCCCCCTCCTGTGTAGGGCTTTCCTCCTCCTCCGCCTCCTCCTGCTCCTCTCCCCATCCCCAGACCCATGCCGTTGTCGAACACGTAGGTTTTGTCTTTAAGGTTTCGAGGCCCCGTCCCTCCTCCTCCTCCACCTCCCCCTCCGATCTGTCTGAGCTGCTCGTCGATCTGGAGGCGCTCCAGACGAAGCTGATCCACCTCCTGTGGAGACGAAGAATTAAAGATACAGATAGACATTAGTGGCGTTTCACAGAGAATAGAGACATTATCTAGCACTCTGTGTCGTGCAACACGGTTATAAAGTGATGTTCATCGAATATAAACAGTCTGAGCTTGTCTGCAACTAATAAAAGCAAGTGACGTTAACTCAGAGAAGGGCAAACGATTACTAACTTCAAACTTATATAAACTGTTGAAACATCAGGAGGGAAGAAAAAGAGAAAAGAAAAAAAAATAATGCCAGGTTTCACTGTCTGGCACAGTTACCACTGAAAGCGAGAGTAGAAAGGTGTTATACAGAATGAAGCTATGGCGCAAACACCACCGTGGACACTCGGCAGAGAAAAATAAAGACAGGAAAAGTGTGTTCAGTTCATGGTCGTACGGTTTAAACCACAGCCAACAGCTGCAAAGTTCATCCACCGGACTGTGAACTTATTTTTTAAAAAGGTGAGCAGATCAAAATAATTTACACTCTCCTCCGTGTAAGTAAGCGGCTCTGGTTTGAGTTTTATTTCTAAGAGACAAAGTAGAATACAAAGCACGTGCTGCCTGACAATGAATAAACTGCTCTTAACTCATGATATTTTATTGTTTCTTCATTTTTAATAAATTGTGCTACACGATAAATAGAAAGCTTCAGATTGGTTGATGCTGCTTCCAGTTATCGGCCCCAAACTGTGATCAGGTTTTAAAGGATTCAGACTGGGTAAAATGCAAACTCTAATTTCAAAACCTAAAATAAACGTGCAGAGGCTGCGCTGTTTAACACAGATGCACTGATGTTATTTCTAAAACATCTTGTTAAACCTGAAACACCGGCTCCTTTACAATATTCAGGATATAACGTTTACATAACAATGGGGAAGTCTGGTTAACTCACCTGCATGCAAGATTCTTACTGTACCTGTAAGTTTATGTCTACTCTGGACAGACACAGTTACCTCAGCGATGAACACACTTGGGTTTCTGGCTGTCTCACGCTGCTACACTGATCAATGAATTTGTTTCTCAGCTCGATTACCAGTGAAGTAAAAGATGGAAGTAATAAAAACGTATAAAGCTCAAATGAATACATTATAAACACCTTAAGGTAGTTGAGGTGATAGTCCAGCAGTACTGTAGCATTGGAGATGCTCTCCTTGGTCCCCACAAACACAAATGGCACCATTCCCTGTTAGACAAAGACAGACTGAATTGTTATGATCTATTCTCAATATATTCATTACTGGAGTTAGAGGTCAGTGAGTTATGAGTGTGATGGCTGCACAGTTGTTGTGTTGTCGTGTACAGAGACGTCCACTCACCTCGTCTGCTGCCGCCGCCGCTGCCGCTGACGGCTTTTTGTCGTTTTCGGGCTCGATGCGAACCCGCACCACCCCAGACTTATCGACCACCTCCTGGATAAGTTTGCCATTTTTGCCAATCACCTTGCCTATAAAGGGGGCGAGACCTCGTCAGTCACAGTCTGCAGAGACTTTTAACAGTCTGGATTGAACTAAAGTTACCGCATGAATAATCTCAGCGTCCTGGCTGAGTGATTTTCCTCACCTACTAAATTCCGGGGAACTTTGATGACATCTTCGGAGAATTCCAGGAAACTCCTGGCGATGCGTACAGCGTCCTGGTCCTTAGACAAACAACGAGCACAAAACAAACATTAAGCATGACGGTTAATGTCTCCACACTCATGTCGGCGTGAAGTTAAGTATCGACAGAGCTCTCCTACCTCTCCATATATGTGAAAGGTGCACGTCTCCTCGTCCAGGTCTATGTTAGTGACTCCAGGGACTTTGCGCGCCTGCTGAATGTTGGCCCCGTGAGTCCCGATCGCCAGACCCATGAGGTCATCCCGAACCGCAAACTGTTCGTGAAACCGTGACGCCAGCTGTCTGGAACTCTGCATGAGCACGACGAGAGGGACAAAGAGGACATAAAAGACGAGCAGAAACATCATCACTGCCACAGCAGAGTTAAGTGATTCCTGATGGGCGATCCTTTAAGAACGCTGTTAACTGCGAGATGATCAAATTATAGAGACAAGGACACACAGCCTCGTTCTGTGTGTGTGTAAATATTTACCTCCAGTTGTCTGCTGGCCTCTTCGTTCCTCTGCATGAGTGACAGTTTGGTGCGCAGGCTCCTGAAGTGCATGTCGCTCATCATGTTGGCCCTCTTTGTTGTGACCTCATTCACCGACTGAGAGAACAATCAAAGCTTAATTCGCACACAAACGCTCACAGACTGTGAAAAAGCAGGTCGTCTAACACGAAGAATTAGACTGACAACTCTCCTACGTACCAAAATGACCAGCTGCTTCTTCTCCGAGTCGTAGACGACGTTGAACGCTCCCACGGCCTTTTTGAAGTCTTTGTGTGCCGACTCCTTTGAGCACCTGTCGACACAGACGTCACATGCCTTCAGCTCATCACAGACTCGCATGAAGATATTGAATTATTCAGTCTGACAGAGCCTAACACAAACATGCGCACATGAAGCCCGACCATAGGCCTTTCTTAACTATTTAGAACATGCTCAAATCAGCACGACAGCACACCGGACTCATCATTAAATATATTTCTCTACATTGTCACATCCTGTAAATATACAACATGTAAACAAATATGGATAAGTGCACTGGAAGTCAACCTTTAATGAATATATATAAATTTCAGCTTTCTTTAATGAATATTCTGGATTTTATGGAGCCGTTAGACCGCCTCGTTTGTGTGCAGCACAAAGACTAAAGGTCGACTAACATGGACTGAAGCTGAATATTTCATGTCTTTAATCTTATTTTAGAAATAATTACATCCATCTTTGTTCGACACATTTCGACTTTTGGACGCTGTTGGAGTTGTTGATGTTTGGATCACATCCTCCGTCAGCTGTGAGGTGTGGTGTTCTGTGTCACACATATGGACTTTTGAACGGAACATGATAAAGGCACACATAGACATACAAAATGCACAAACACACAGATTACGCAGCTAGGACAGTATTGAATGTTTCTCTGCCACCAGATAACATTCATCCAGTCTGTTCAGATCGGCCTTGACCAAGATTAAGGAGTCGAGCGCGCACACACACACACACACACACACACACCATGCAGGCTCATGGGAAACACATAGACAATATTACGTTCATGTGACGCTCAGAACACGGACATATGATTATAAGAAAGTACAGGACGGTTGGATCCAGATCTGGTGATTTAACAGTGATATTAGAGTGACGTAAATATGGGTATAAAATGTTGTGAAAAAGAAAAGTAAAGGGTCGTTCGGATTTGCAAGCAGCTGTCTCCGTGTTGTTATTTCATTACGTTTTGGAAGGTTTTCTCCACAACAGCAGCTAAACCAGCGCTGTGAGCTCAAAAATACACGTGAAGTTCGCAGATTTTCAGCCGATATCTTAGTCACAACAAGACTGAACTAGCAAAAGCAGTTCAGTGTTTATTATGTGTGGTATTTATTCAGTTTGGAAAACTCCACATAAAAGCTTTGACAGGACTATAAAGCGCCTCTGCGGGTCGTTACTAAGGCTCGGACTACTTGCTGGAGTAGAAAACTGGGTTTGAGTCTACTGCCATGACTGATTTCCAGGTATTAGTCAGACCCCGTGTATTTCATGGAAACGGAGAACAGAAATGGCAAGCAAGACATTTTTTTTATTTTGAGAACAAAATGCCCCAAAATCTGAATATAAATGAATATAATTGGTTGACGTTACAACGTTACAGCACACGCTCTCATGAAATCTTGCTTAATTAAGAGTTCTTTCATCAGCAGGTTTTACACGATAATAAAAAAAAGATTCTTAAATTGCAGCTTGATGTCTAGTGTAGAGTATTGCATTATATTGCTGCTGTTCTACTGGCATTGTGCCACTGACACTGCGTTCCTCTGACAGATGCACACATCAGCAGGCTCCGTTCTGACGTGGTACTGATCAGTCTGAGCACCTGACACCAAGACCAAAGGTCTTTGTTAAAGCCAAGCTGGCCTTCACAGCCGTCACTGCCCAGCAGCTAGAGCGTAAACTTTGCTCTTTGTAGTCATTTGACTCATGGCAGAGAATTTAAGTACTTTAATGACTCATCCTACTTAAGTTCCTTGACGTTTTCACTTAGACAATCCTCTCAACTTCTCAGCAGAAAACCTGTCGAAATCCATCCAAACAAACAGTTACATACTGAGACATAAAAAAAAAAGTCTGCGTATGAAGCTCACATCTGCCGTAGATCCTCGGGCACGTCGAGTCTGATCTTGATGAAGGTGGTTTTGGTGGCTGGCTTGTTGGGGTTGACCGGCCGTAGCCGCTCCAGCGTCACTATCTCATTTAACGTAGCGTCACATGCGGCGTACTCTATTACGTAAAACTGCAGATAGAGGGAGGGAGAGGGAAACATGAGAGTGATGATCTGGAAGAAAACACAGCTCACAGCAGAGAGACTTGAATTCAATCCTCTAATCAAACAATTAAAGTAAATTGTATAGCAACAGTGAGACGTTGAACCCAGGCAGCAAACTTACTATGATATGAAACATTACACTACTGCAAAATAACCAACGTGAATACTGCTGCTTTGATCTGCTTTACACGCAGCTCATTAAACACAAGCTCACCTCTCCTTTGACCATGCGAACCTTGGCTAGCCACCATCCACATGGCTCCTTGTCATTAGCCCTGGAATATACCTGGAATATACACACACACACACGATGATTACAAGACATCTGATTCACTTTGATTAATATTGATTTGTTTTGTACGCTGGGCAGGATCTAATTTCTGCTACCTGTTGCGCAGGGACCTTTAATTATTGGAATTTACCTCCAAGTAAGCAGCTGAAGGTTTTCTGCTCCATTTAAAGTGAAGATATTATTTTGTTCAAGTGGACTCATTCCCTCTAGGTTATGCGCAGCCAGCGGGGTATTTTTATTTCTATTTGTTTTGTCGTGTATGCCTAGTCTCTGCAGTCTCTGCAGTGTCTATTGTCGACCTGTGACAGTTCCACAGAGGATTGATGACGGCGACGAGGTGCAATTAAGACGCGATCGCCTCCATCAGTAACTGAAGAGCGAGTGTCGCTTATTTCCTCTCAGAGTATTACAATAATCTCCATGTTTGCATGTTAACATTGTGACAGTGTAACACTGGTGTCTGTGGCAAAATGAGTCGACTCGTTGCGTGTGCACAAACGCTCCTTGATTAAAGTCAACGGCGTGTCGTGACTAAACACACATCTAAACCTAATCTAGCTCAAACATCACTGTAGAAACGAAACACCTTGGTGGAGATCCACACCCTCAGAGTGCTCTTATAGCTTCTTATTAAATCCATTTTTTTTAGCACTATCTGAGGCACGGCAACACATCATTATGAAGTGAACACATGCAGTTCCTCTGGTGATTTCTGAAGAAGATCAAAGTCAAATTTCAAACCTTTTTTTGTTGTAAATGAACAAAAGATATCGCTTTTGGTTCTGATAGACAGAAAGTGTTTCTAACTGACAGCTTAATCGTCATCTGTGCTTGAACGCGGACGGCAGGAGCCGCAGCAGGGAACGTGATCGTGACGTTGGTTTTCAGAAGCAGTTCTCAAAGTCTCACCTCGACCTCGTCGCTCTCGTTTATCTCCTTGCAGAAACCCGTCGGAGGAGGGAAACGCACATCCTGGAACGGGATCTGACGCTCCGGCTGCCAGCTGGGACACAGGAAAACACACACGTCATAGAAAGTGTCGGGAAAAGATAACATTTGCATACAGTATGGTATATTTTGTTGTGTGTGTGTGTGTGTGGTACTTACTTGTTTTCAAATGCCACGGTGACCGATCCTTCGTGAACATCCTTCACAAAGGCCTACAAGAAATCGCAGAGAGAGTTAGCTTCTAGAAACAGTAAATACAGCTTCAAACTGACATCGATCATGTAGCAGGGCAACAGTTCTGCTCCTCAAACCTGACCCGAGCTCTTAGAAACACAAAAAAGGCCACAATTGATTTTTTTGAGGGGGCTCTGGCCTTGAGTCAGGTTTAGCTGTGCCTCTCTCTCTCTGGTTGTACACAGTCTGCGTCCATGTGTGTCAAGTACTGCAAGTAGGACATGCAATGCCTTGAAGGAAAAGAGAGAGATCTAAGAGTGTAGTCTGAGGGCTGCATTAGCCCGAGAAGCTAACAGTCAGTGATGGATGTAATGAAGCGACGGGCTCGTGAAAGGAAGAGCTTCATTATTGCACTTTGACTTCGTCGACCTGTGACCACGCCTGTGCAAACATCCACACAGATTATGACTGTGACTTCAGCGGTCGGGTTGAGGTGAAGAGTTTACGAGGCCGTATTCATCGGAGCTATTTCGGGAGGAGAAATTATAAAGGAGAAATTTTAATTTGAGACTGTAAACTAAACCGCTATAATGTAGTCGATGTTTAACCGTTTTATTATCATATCGAACGATTCTGGCACATTGCTGCAGCGTGATTATCAGGAGAAGACTCCTCAACACGAAAGTGAAACATACAAAACACACAATTCACTTTTTAAAAACAAATCTGGGTAGTATGTTCTACCGCTTTTAAGACTTCCTTAGTAAAGCACGCAGTCATCGCATTTTATCTGCTCTTTAAAGTTAAAATTTTGCTTCTTCCAGCTCCCGGTTCATCTAAAAATCAGCAAAGACATGGATCATCGGTTGACCTGAAGCGAGCTGAATGACTCCTCCATCTATAACAACACCCACCTGTCAATCAAAGCGTCCACAGCTGTCAATTCTGCATAACTTCAAGCCTTAATATAATTTGAACAGGTGAGTTCTATAAGATATTTTTGTACCAGGCTGTAAACGTGTTTATTTCTGCTATTTCTATTTTAACATGGGGGCCTATGGAGATTGACTTGTTCTGTAGCCAGCCTCAAGAGGCCACTTGAGGTATAACAGGAATGTTGGGAGAGAGCGATGGGGAACGACATGCAGCAAAGGGCTGCAGGTCGGATTCGAACCCTGGGCCGCTGCTGAGCCTTCGTACATGAGGCGGATGCTCTACCAACCCAAGGTATGACAACACAGAAACATTAAAACACGTTGCTGGTGCTGGTGCTGTAACTTCGAGCCTACTTGGCTCCGTTACCTCTTGAACAACTGCAGTGCCAAATTTACCCCTGTCCATTTTCCTACCCAGTGAATTACTGAACAACACCAGTGTGAAGGAGTGAGACAGACAGCTCTGCGTCCTACAGCTCTATTTACGTCACAGTTAAAAGCACTGGTCAAATCTCAGCACAGACGGATATATCAGCCTGTATGTTGTTTATTGGAAAACAAACCAACACAGCTATCTGGCTACTGACACATACTGTACTGTATTCTTAGTCATTTCAAGAAAGCATTCAATGACTCAACTCAGACACTGACTCAATGCTTTAAAGCCAAGCTGGCCTACATTACACAGGGTTATCACTCTGCATCGCAGCCCACGTCAGCAATTTTCTTTCTTTTTTTACCAATTCAGGTACTCAAGACTGAAGTGAAGACAACGATCATCCAGCAGGCTCTGAGTGGACAGCTTCAAGTCGAGGGCTTGAACCGGGCGCTTGGCAGAGGCGTTTCACCCAAGGTGCTTGAGAAAAAATCCAGGTATCTCCTCAAACACTGCTCGGAGAATCTTTTAAAGATTACAAAAAACGTGGATAACAGTGTTTTCTCCTGAACGTAACCGCTGTGAAACAATCGGGAACTTTTTATTCCGCTGATTAACTGGATTTATTAAAGGCCAGCGCTGGCTTACTCTCATTCACTGTCTATGTCTCTTAACCAGTGCTCTCCCTCAAACCATCAGACACGAACCAAATTACAACTCTTCGTGTTTCTATTTTGCAGCATAAATTGCGAGTCAGACTCAGATTTAGAGGCTGGTTCATGAAACAAAGAAAGTCAGAACACAACATTTCACTGTGGAGGTTTGACCGATCTGATCGTCTGATCGGCGGCTGCAGCGTGACGTCGGGCTGCGTTTTTCTAAAAGTTGGATCCATCTCAACTTCTACATCGACTATCTGAACCCTAAATGAGACCGCAGCTTAAAATACTTTACTTACTTCTTTACTCCTCACTGTTTACACACCAGAAATACACTGTGACTGTACCGGTATGATAATTAAACTGAATTAAATCACATTAAAGCTGAGCAGCTCGAACAAATGTCAGGATAGACTCTGCGGTGCATTTTGTGGATCTCTTGAGCGGATCTGAAAAGTGCTATAATTTGATAACGACACATGCCAAATGATAAAACAACGTTCAGAGCGCGTGCCAGACGTCACATTTTGCATTCATACGGTGATGTCTGGTCGATGCCACACCCAGCCAAGAAGTAAAAGTACATCCACTGCTCGTGTTCCCGCTTTAACTTGACTAAAAGCCAGAAGAATTATTTTTCATACAGGAACTTTTGTTCATGTTTAGTGAAGTGCTCGACTTTCCGAAATGATTCAGCCGGCACTGAACGTGGCATGAGAGTCGGTAATGAACATGAACAGGTGTGAGTCGAGGTGCGCAGGCTCACTCATTACATCTCTTACATCACGTCTGCAGTTTATTTTTAATGTTAAAGTTTTTATTTATTGTTACAAACTTCCTTCAAAAAGGTCTATGTACTGTAAAGGAGAAACAAACTAGACTAGAGTGAGTATTTAAGTTTGCAGCTCCAACTGCAGAAGCAACAAAAACTAAAAAACATTGTTATTTTCCAGTGATTAAACACGCATAAAAACACACTACTTATTATGAAAATAGATCTTTAGACAGCGGACCTTTAACTCTGTTTGTTACATTAACTCGCTGCCTATAGTTCTGACTTACTTTTTCAAACAAAACATGATTAATTTAATTTCCTTTCTTCCTTTAGTGCACTTTTACTCAAAACTGGAAACACGCAGCAAAACTTGTGTAACTAAGCAACATTCAAAGGGAAGATTTTATAAATAAAACATAATAGTTTGTTTTTATCCTGTAATGTTCAGCTTCCAGGATTATTTGTCAGATAGATAGATAGATAGATAGATAGATAGATAGATAGATAGATAGATCTGGAAACACAAGCTTTAATCCAAACATTCAAAGGGAGCTTGTCTATCTCTACCACAGCTGACACAAACACTGACCATCAGATCACAGAGAGACACAACAAATCTTTCCTACCTGTGAGCATCAGTCTCTACAACTCCTCCATCAAAAAATATCAGACACATCAGAAGTCCAGTAGCTGTTGAACTGGTTTGTACAGTCTACACTAAATGCTTTATAAGGTTTTTAGATTTACATATTGTATAGCTCACTGTTACTGGTTTTATTCAACTGTTATTTATACATGTGTATATAGTGTTAAATTGGATATCCTACAGGTGTATAGATTAGATTATACTTTATTCATCCCACCACGGGGAAATGTACTTGTTACAGCAGAAGAAGAAAGTCTAGCATACACTACAGAATTAGAAAAAAGTAGAAAAGGCAAAAAAAGAAAATTATATCACCTACAATATCTATAACCTACACAATAAACACGAAAAACAATCAACCTTCAAAGCAGACTAGTACTGAGGATAATGTATAGTGTTAAAGTTTTGCTTTCTCACTTACAGTTTGGGAGCTGCTGCAACAAAAACAATTTCCCTGCAGGGATTAATAAAGTATTTCTGATTCAGATCAACATCTGTATATTAATATCTGCACATGGATCAAACCCTGTAAAAAACAAAAACAAACACAAGCTCCTGACTCAAAATAATCAACGTCAATCAATGTTTTTATCCTGTAATGTTGAGCTTCAGTTTCCAGGATTATTTGCCAGATAGATAGATAGATAGATAGATAGATAGATAGATAGATAGATAGATACTTTCCTGATCCCAAGGGAAATTAATTCGCTGCTTGACAGTCCCACAAAACTGGAAACACAAGCTTCAAACATTCAAAGGGAGCATGTCTACCTCTAATGTCTAAACACTGACCATCAGATCAACACCTGTATATTAATATCAGCACATGGATCAAACCCTGCAAAAAAACAAAAAAAACAAAACACAAGCTCCTGACTCAAAATAATCAACGTCCCTCCAACTTGTTGACTCAAGTGTCTTGATGCAAACCTTAAAGTCTCCCCTGATATAACACGCAGGTAACACCTGTGCCTGCCTCCTAAAGGGAGCATTTTATAAATAAAACATATAGTAGTTTATGTTTTTATCCTGTAATGTTGAGCTTCAGTTTCCAGGATTATTTGTCAGATAGATAGATAGATACTTTACTGACCCTAAGAGAAATTAATTCCCTGCTCGACAGTCCAACAAAACTGGAAACACAAGCAATGTCTAAACACTGACCATCAGATCAACACCTGTATATTAATATCTGCACATGGATCAAACCCTGCAAAAAAACAAAAAACAAAACACAAGCGTCCCTCTAACTTGTTGACTCAAGTGTCCCCCCCCAAAAAAAACCTCGATGCAAACCTTAAAGTCTGCCCTGATGTAACACGCAGGTGAAGCCCATTGGAAACACCTGTGCCTGCCCATCATCCCTCCACACACACACAGCATCAGATTACAGCCACCATTACAAACAGCACGGCACTGCTTTCAGTAAAGCAGCTATGCACAGAAAACTAACACATGAAGCATTCAGGTTTAAGTTAGCAGCTTTGTTTACAGATTTTATTTTTCTGTGGAGGCTGCTCACCGAGCACCGAGGCCCGGACACACACACACACACACTAAAGCTAACCCTCCTTTCCACGATAACACGTGCGGACACAAAAACTCACCTTATAAAAAGCCCCGCTCGTTCCCCTCACTTCCACGACGAGTTCATCCATGACGCAAAGTTTACCACAGCTATAGCTATAGCTGTAGCTTAGCCTCGCCAAGCTAAGCTAAGCTAAGCTAAGCTAAACTAGCCCGAAAATTAGCCTGTCAGTTGGCTGCAAAGACGAGGCCACGGCGGCGGAGGGACCGAGACGAGCAGCTGGCGTCTGTCTCCAGAGTCCGGCTGTGCGATAAAGCGAAGGCGACTTATGCGTGAATATATTTATGTGTGTATTTATATATGTGTATGTATAAATATAGGAGGCTAGGCTAGGTTAGCTCGCACTAGCTGGCCGTGTTAATGTTGTGTGATTAGTAGTGAGGCGGCTGCTGCGGGTCGCATCTCCTCCATGTGACGTCTCACTCCGCGCTCTTCCTCTGCGCGAGAGCTGAGGCGGCTGCACGCTCACAGGAGCCGCGTGCTGCTCTCCACAGGTGACAGCACAGCAATGCTGCTTTATTTATAAATGATAAATAAAAACAGGTAACAACACAGCAATGCTGCTTAATTTATAAATGATAAATAAAAACAGGTAACAACACAGCAATGCTGCTTCAATACAGAGAGAGAGCAAGTTAAATAAATGATAAATAAAATAAAAACAGGTGACAACACAGCAATGCTGCTTTAATAATACAGAGAGCACGAGTTAAATTAATGATAAATAAAATAAAACAGGTAACAGCACAGCAATGCTGCTTAATTTATAAATGATAAATAAAATCAGGTAACAACACAGCAATGCTGCTTTATTAATACAGAGAGAGCACAAGTTAAATAAATGTTAAATAAAACAGGTGACAACACAGCAATGCTGCTTTATTAATACAGAGAGAGCACGAGTTAAATAAATGATAAATAATAACAGGTAACAACACAGCAATGCTGCTTTATTAATACACAGAGAGAGCACAAGTCAAATTAATGATAAATAAAATAAAAACAGGTAACAGCACAGCAATGCTGCTTTATTAATACAGAGAGCACAAGTTAAATTAATGATAAATAAAAACAGGTAACAACACAGCAATGCTGCTTTATTAATACAGAGAGAGCACAAGTCAAATTAATGATAAATAAAATAATGCTGCTTTATTAATACAGAGAGCACAAGTTAAATTAATGATAAATAAAACAGGTAACAGCACAGCAATGCTGCTTTATTAATACACAGAGAGAGCGCAAGTTAAATTAATGATAAATAAAAACAGGTAACAACACAGCAATGCTGCTTTATTAATACAGAGAGAGAGCAAGTTAAATAAATGTTAAATAAAATAATGCTGCTTTATTAATACACAGAGAGAGAGCAAGTTAAATTAATGATAAATAAAAACAGGTAACAACACAGCAATGCTGCTTTATGAATACAGAGAGAGAGCACAAGTTAAATAAATGTTAAATAAAATAATGCTGCTTTATTAATACACAGAGAGAGAGCAAGTTAAATTAATGATAAATAAAAACAGGTAACAACACAGCAATGCTGCTTTATTAATAAATGATAAATAAAATAAAACAGGTAACAACACAGCAATGCTGCTTTATTAATACAGAGAGAGAGCACAAGTCAAATTAATGTTAAATAAAACAGGTAACAACACAGTAATGATGCTTTATGAATACAGAGAGAGCACAAGTTAAATTAATGATAAATAAAATAAATCAGGTAACAGCACAGCAATGCTGCTTTATTAATACACAGAGAGAGCACAAGTTAAATTAATGATAAAATAAAACAGGTAACAACACAGCAATGCTGCTTTATTAATACAGAGAGAGCACAAGTTAAATAAATGATAAATAAAATAATGCTGCTTTATTAATACAGAGAGCACAAGTTAAATTAATGATAAATAAAACAGGTAACAGCACAGCAATGCTGCTTTATTAATACAGAGAGAGCACGAGTCAAATTAATGATAAATAAAATAATGCTGCTTTATTAATACAGAGAGCACAAGTTAAATTAATGATAAATAAAACAGGTAACAGCACAGCAATGCTGCTTTATTAATACACAGAGAGAGCACAAGTTAAATTAATGATAAATAAAAACAGGTAACAACACAGCAATGCTGCTTTATTAATAAATAGATAGATAGATAGATAGATAGATAGATAGATAGATAGATAGATAGATAGATAGATAGATAGATAGATAGAAAACTATATAAAAAGTTAAATAAAAGAGAGATAAAAAAAATCCAATTAGGCTGTAGACAGTGAATCAATTTCACAGCAGAGGAGTGCAAAAGGAGTCACGAATGACAATGACAGAGTCAAAAGTACAATGAACTAGTACAGTTGTGGTAACAGCAGTAGACATAAAGCATGAAAATAAGCTAAAGAATTAAATACAACACTGAAATATTTTTTAAAAATAATTTTATACACTATTTGCAGAAATGTTAAAATGCAACGTCATGGGGTGTCGTTTAGCTCAGTCCCTGCAGCCCAGGGCTCGAATCCAACCTGTGTGGCATGTTGTTCCCATGTTGTTCCCATCTCTCTCTCTCCACATTCCTGTCACTCTTCAGCTGTCTCTATCGAAAATAAAAGTTGAAAAGGACAAAAAAAATAAAAAATGCAACATCATGAGACAAATTAAACACAAAAGTTCATCACATGTCCCGAGGGAGCAGTTTGCCCGGCATGGGATTAGATCCTGATCCACGGTGATGTAGAAGTTGTCAATCTTGCTCTTCAGAGGCTCAACAGCGAGGAGGTACGACTGGGATCAGGAAACTGAAAATTAGACACAAGAATAATGTTCAGCCACACAGAAAAGTACATTATACCAGTGACAAGGTGAATATTAGAATCACGTTAATAATATAATTACCTCATGAAAGACTCACACACACTGAGCTTTGGAGACTTCAGTCCTCCTGGTGATGGTGGAAGGAGATGTAGCAGCAACAACAGATTTGAGAACAGTTTGAAACATTCATCCAACCTTCACATTTAAGCGTGTGGGCGGAGGTGGAGCTTCATTACATCTCCGCAGAGCTGATTTTAACACCAGGTTAACACTGATGCAGTGCACATGATTAACTCAAACTGTCTGTGTTATTTCTCAGGGTTATGTTATGAGATACTTTGTGAGGGTCACTAGAGCTCTTCCTTTGTGCAGGACTGATATTTTGACTTCCCTGCTCAGATTTCGCTACATTTTATGTATTGTGCATTTTTATGTTTTTCATCTTTTTCAATGTCTGATCCCAGATGTCTGTCTCTTGATAGCTGACTTGCCAAACCACATCACTTTACTCCAAGAAGAGGTTCAGCCTCTCTGGAATATATCTGCATGACTAAATTTATGGCATAACTCAAAACCCTAAATGTGTAACCATTTTACTCTAAGACCATTTTACTCTAAGATGTCACAGTACGTCTTTTTTAAACACATACTAGTTTAGAAGACTTTCATAAAGAAGATACTCGGTTTAAATCATCTTATGGTTTACCTTTCTGATCTTCTCTCTCAGCATTCAGCAGCACTCATCTGCTACATCCATTAATGGACACAGGATCTGCTTGAGAATTTAATTTTCAGGCCAACAACAAAAAACCACAGGCCTCCATGTGTTTGGAGACAGACATGCTGAGGAGTGTGATACGGAGACAGGGAGGAAGACACGAGTTGAAAGTATCAGGAACACTGAAGCACTGACAATGAGATACGAGACAGGCGCAGAAGGGCTTCAAGGGATAAACTACACAAAGAGGAGGACAGAAATAGAGTAAGAGGGCAGCAGAAACTGGGTGACACATGAAGGGTGAAATATGATACAAGTCAGAGAGACTAAGAGAAAAACAGACATGAAATCTGAAGTTCCGGCGTGGGAGGGAAGCTAACATTAAGTAGTTACCACATGACCAAAACAGACATGTTGCTGAAAAGTTCATCATGTTAATGTTCACATCACGTCTGAAGTCAAGCATTCAGACAAAAGAATGAGAATCTGAGCCAAGTGAAGCTTCTTCAGCAGTTTTTATCAGAAGTCCCTTTGTGAGATTGTAACAACCACAATGTTACATATGAAACATATAATAGTAGACAATCTGATACAGTCCAAAACAATAACAAACTCACAGCCAGGAAACATTGTCATCTCAGATTTAACGACTCATAATAAAATAATGACGACATCATAAAATCAAGTAACAACACTCTTAAGGCTTTTGTTAAAGGAGTCACTCTGTATTTTGACTTTTAATCTGAAATTTTTTCTTGTTTGGCGATGCGGTTCTGCAGCCGACTGACCTCCAATATCTGCGGTGTCACAATGAGCTCAATGACGCGCAAACACAAACAAAACCATGATCATAAGCCATCAGGTGAAGGTGAATCACACAGGTAAAAATATTTTGTATATTTGTCTTTTCATGCTGGGATTTAACTGATCATGTAATCATCATGTTTTAATTATAATAACGACAAATTTGTTTTGATTTTGTTTTTTTCTTGTTTTGCACTTTGAAGACTGAGACACCACCAAGCTCCTCTTTTGGAAGGAGAAGGTAAATCCCCACATACATCAGTAAATATGACAATGTTTTAATTTATGTAAGGGGTATAAGTGTTGAAATGATGTCGAAATCAAGAGCTGGAGGGTCAGTGAAGTCTGAAAATAACAAGCTCATACCATAACCAAAGTTCTCTGGTCAGGGTTTGTTTGTACCCTCCTCAAGCTGCAATTATTTTCATTATTGATTAATCTGCCAATTACTTTCTCATTTAAACCCAAAAAATATTCAGTCAAGAAAACCAGCAAATGTTTGAAGAACCAGAGGAATGTTTTTGGCTTGAAAAATCGATTATCAAAACAAAATCAATTGATTGACAGATCGTTACAGCTCTAGTACCACTGTACCCTGATGTTGCAAGGATTCATTCACCATTTTAAAAAAAATACCAGACTAAACATCAAAATGTCAAGACATCCCTTTAAGAGCAAACGTGGGTTATTTAAAAAAAAGGCTGATATCGACCGCAAATGTATAACAAATCAATGTGTGTGTGTGTGTGCAAAGGAAGAGGAAAGGCGAGTGAACACACACTTTACATTTATATTCTTAACTTCAAGAATAAAATATAAATTGGTTATGATTTCAAACACTCAAGGAGATATGTCAAATTCAAACTGTAATGAGTAATTACACTTTTTTTCTTTTTCAGTTATTTGTCAGATGTTATTTGATTCAGATCTGGTAAGTTTATGAAGGAAATGCAGTCACAGCATGGCTTTTTATCTTCTCATGAGGCCAGTACAGTCATCTCACATGTATTACGGCGACTAAATTAACCAGGTTACACTAACCTAATGGTAAACAGAGCCATAGATGTGTTAACAGATAGAAAGTTACACTTTCCCGACCCTGAAGAGAATAAATGGTTTGGAAAATGGATGTTCTCTTGACCAGCTTTTGTTGAACCTACATGGGCTGCATGTCATAGATTTGCCCGTGCACGTATGGTATCTGTACCTGGAGTGACATTTCTGAATAAAAATCACAAGAACCTGTTTGGACAAAAGCTGGATATCACTTGGATGTGTGCACAGTGCTTAAATTGCTCAATGGGATGAATTAATTAGGTCACAGACTGTCAGCTCGGAGGGAACACTGGTGTGAAATGCTCACTGATCTGATTTCTTCACATATGGCGTCCAAATATATTTATAGCATAGCTCAAAAGTAGGCTACGATGTTAAAATAGGGTGAGATTAGCGAGTGTGCTGCTCGACTGCGTCACAGTGAGGCTTGTGGATTGGATTTACATTGATATCTCAATGTAAAAGCATCAGTAAATAATCAATATGGCTTTCTACAGCGTTTCATGCAGCCTTCATCCACGGCTCGGATACTCCTGGACTCATTCCTTTATAGACACACACACACACACACACACACCAGGCTTAAGTCCACTCATAGCGTACATCCAGACTCGATATATCCGTTATGTATACAGGGGTCACAGTTTTCTGTCGTCTTTCCTGCCCTGTCTGAGACACGGGGGCAGTGATATTGATGTGGAGAGCACATCATCTAAGACAGACAGAAGGCCTCTACCTTCGTTCATTACAGTATATAGAGCGGCGGTGGCTGACTGGATATCTAAAAAGCCACGTACGGCAAAGACTGGATGTTTCTGCACACAAATGGGAAGCCGGATAAGCCGCTCTGCCAGAAGTTAAGCATGGAGGGGATATTTGTTTACATCAGGGTTAGATGAGAAAAAAGCGTCCCATCTTTGTAGGAGGGTGCATTTCTCCTGCATAAGGGTAAGAGGATCTCACAGCCTCTCAATCAATATGTGCCTGACAACCTCTAGATGGTCCAGGAAGCCTTGTTGTCAAGGTCTTTTCAAGTCCTTTGAGCTCGCATGGACTTTTCCTACCTTCCTATTTTGTGACGTGTGTTCTTCATCTTTCCCATGTTTTTCGTGATCTCACAGTGATTTTAAGTCAACTGGACTGACCTAGATAGACATCAGGTACGTTAAAACTCTGAGACAAAAAGAGTCTCATTCATAAAAGAGTTGATGTTTTCACTTTAGAGGCTGCCCGAGTGTTTGGTGTTGGGCGTAGGCAGCTTTTTAAGGCAGTAGATAGAGTTTGGAAAATGCTGCTTTCAGCTTGGATATGAACGAAACTCAATAAAGACAAGGCAGCAGAAATAAGACTTTCGAGTCGCGATACGTCCCCTTCAGAAATGTTGCTGTGATAAATAAAAGGGCTGGTTTAGTAAAGAACAGCCTCGTATGCAGACTGTTTGTTGTGGATCCCCAAATGACTCCCGTGTTAAGTATATTTACTCAGCTTCTGTTGATGTTTGAATAAATGGAGGGTTTTCCTACACTACACTGTAGTCTAAAAGGCAACATCGTCTAATCTGAATTGTTAATAAATCCCTTTTTCATCTCTTTCATCCCTCCCCCAACAAACAACAATATTGATGATGTTTCAGTGACTCGCACGAGCATCACCGCTTCCTCCCTCTCCTCCTCTTCCTTGAAACACATTGCTCTTAGTGTCATCCTCAACCCCCAGTCCTCCTCCTAAACCAGAGAAGTTGCACTTAATTTAAAAGACCCTTGTTTCAGCCTCACTCTACCATCACCCCTCTCCTCCTCTTCCTTGACATGTACAGTTACTCTTCTCTCTTCCCCTCCATTATGCCTCCCACTCCTCCATTTCCTCAACAGGGACAATTACTCTTTGTTTCAGTCTCTTGTGTGAGCCGGACTCTCCCATCCTCTCTCTCCACGTCTCTGTAGAGCAGGGATTTCTGGGCCTTCAGGCGGCACGCCAGCGACATGAAGATAGAGTCGACGTGCTGACTCTCCTTTGGGTCTTTGGCTGATGTCTCAAACAGCAGCATGTTGTGAGAGTCAGCGAACTTCAACGCCATGTTGGACGGCACCTGGGAAAGCACAAACGTTTGGTTGTATTCCCCAGCTAGGAAGGTAAATTAAAGTATTACACTGTGTTATGGTACTCGCTTGTGTACACTCACCTGTATTTGGTCCACAAGGTCACATTTGTTTCCCACCAGGACTCGAGGTACTGATGCTGAGACCCGATGGCCATTACACTCCTGGATGAGAACAGAATATAGCTTCATAAACATTATAAACAATGTTCAGATGATATGAGATCATACATACAAGTAGAGCTGCCACTATTAGTCGATTAGTCACGATTACGTCGACGAACAAAATCGTCGACAACTAATTTAGTGATCACATGCACATGCGCAGTAGTGGTAATCGGCGTCAGGCCTGACTTTAACCAATCACCGCGATTTTTCCACAACTTCCACGCAGTCTGCCCCGGGGGATTAAACTCGGTGGGTCAGGGACGGCCGCACGGTGTGGGAGGATCCCCCTCGTGGGACCTCTCCCCGGCTCACGAGTCACGACTCCGTTCTTGAGATTTACAGCGCCTGCCCACCCGCCCATTTCCGGGACAGTGAATTTACGCATGATCCGATTAGTCGACTAATCGAAAAAATAATCAGTGATTAAAATAATATATCAAAATAATAGTTTGTGGCAGCCCTACATACAAGCAGCTAAGTGGAAAACAAACACTGCAGCCAGGCTCCTAACTGTATTTACAAGGAACTTATGACAGCTACAGTATGTCCCACTTGGTGGAAAGAACTGCTGCTGCCAAAATGGCTCAGTGTTAATAAAATCCAAAACCGACACTCAGAGAATCGATTTAAAGGAGCTACAAAGGCTGCACGGTGTTTTTACATCTACACAAACAAAAAAAATGAATACAGGTGTAGCACTGTGGGTAATACCCTTGAAGGTGAAGGTCATGAATGTCTCCAGTCATTAAAAGTCCATTCTTTTAGTTCTGCTCACACTAATCCAGCATTAGTCACACATAATTTACATCTAACAACTTGTTATACACTTCCTCTGCGACTAACAGTTGTTACTACTACTTTTATTTGTCATGTGTGACTCTTTACTTGCCAACATGGCCAATAAATAAATAAATATCTGTCTGTAATTACCAAAATTTCAAAATTCATAGTGCAAAAGGACCACACTGACTCCCTGAGCTTGTGCATGCCCAGTTTCACACAGCAAATGAGCCTGTTGCTATTGCTATATAGGGAGAAACATGCCACCAAACATCTGAGAAGTAATGTGTGGGAAATAGTTTTGATTTAGCACCATATATATGAACATTATATATTATATTTTGGATAAAGGTCAGAGCATAAAGGTGCTTAACATGTAACTGCCTTATTAAGTTGCTGTTAGGTTGCGTCTCATCAAAAACTTAACGTTTTTAGGGGGCTGCATTCAAATTATTTAAATAAATGTTGTTAGTTCTTTGCAGTTTTTTTTTATTATTATTGATAATAATATCTACTGCACATCATGATGGGAAAGCTCTAAATTACTAATGATATTAACAATGACTCACTTCCACAGAAGTGTACCAGCAACCGGAAAATAATCCAATGCAGCTGTTAATTAGTATTATTAATTACACCTGAGCTTCTCATGCCTTGACTACTGCTGCAGCTCATAGCTTCCACTACAACTACTGCTACAGTTGTTGATCTTTAGTCACTTGAAGTTGCATGAGCAGTAGTAGAAGTTGTGTTTGTAGAAATTGGTTGTTATTCTAGTAGTATCAAGTAGTTGAATTATTGGTAATAATGGTATTCTTACAATGAATTGTAGCCTCAGTGCCAGGAGAAAATAGTGGAAGTTGTAATAGTAGTAGCAGTCTCTTAATAAACACTGTGAAGATTTTTCCTAAAAACACAAGGCGCTTTGAATAATTCATTTTCTAAGTGATCAGTTGGGGATTTGTTGGCTCGCAATGTGGCAGCATTAGCATTTAAGATGCAAAAACATGCTTTATGATTGAGACGTCACAGTGTTAAGTTATGACTTGACTTGAGCCTGATGCTGACGATGCACATGGTCCCAGAGAAAACACATTCAGTTCATTAAGGAAGCGTGCTTCTCTGAGCTTTTCTACACCGACAAAGACTGCGTGGTTGTTTTTTTTGCAACGTATCGAGCCAGTTACCAACCTCTATCCATGTCTGTAGGTTGCGGAAAGAAGCCATCTTGGTGACGTCGTACACAAAGACCACGGCGTGGACATTGCGGTAGTAGTGTTCCACCATGGATTTACGGAACCGCTCCTGGCCTGCTGTGTCCCATACCTGCACCTGAGGAGACAGACAAGATAAGTCTGTTTGGATATGACATGAGGGACCGTTAACAGTCATAACAGACTGTGCTAGATCTGACTGTAAGGGAAATAACAGCATCCAAAGCAACAGAATCCAGACATCCAAGTTTATTCCATATAAATATTTTATTAATCTCGGTAAATTAGGAACAACTGCATGTATAACTCTGGCTACAATGAGCTGTCTAAGCCTATAAGAGCTTACGTGAGCCAGAACATGGCACTGTATCGTGTCAACAGAAATGAGTGTTAAGATATTCCTGGCTACAGGGTCTCAAGGGAGCTACGATGGGCTTTTCTGCTTAATCACGAACGCAAGGCCTCAGGCACGTTTACTATGTGCTGTATATACGGCATTTGATGCATGCTGAAATTAAATGCAGTGACACGGGCCCAACAGCGGGATAGATGGAAGACCTCATTTGGACCCGATGTCACAGTGTGCAGACTGGGTGGCCAAGTTTATCAAATGTTATTCATTGCAGTTTTTCTCAATTTACTTCCTGTCACACCTCAAACCAGCTACATTCCTCTAGTTACATGTATTTGTTTTGACTCCAGCGCTGTATTCTGCAGTTGCTTGACAAGATAATCCAGTTGTTTGGATCATATTGTCAGATTTACAGCACATGGGAGCTACTCTACAGCTGTATCATTTCTTTATTGCAGCATTTCATAGTTAACCAGAAGGACACAAAGGAAGTCAGCTTTACTTATACCCACAAGAGAGAATTTGATATTGATTTCACCTAAAAATAAAAATTCACTCTTGTCAGAATGCAGACAGAGTAAAGATTATTTATGGCTCATGCTAGATCACATATCACATAACATAGAGCACAGTTTGAGCTCGAATTGTCAGCTTGCTCAGTGTTTCTGTAGCCTGTGTAACCAGCAGCACTTTGTGTCTCAACTTGGACGTCTCCCAACGCTCGGCCCAGGCCTGTAGTGAAAAAGAGACTAGTGATTCATCAGCTATTACCATCTGAAAGCACAAGCCTTGTTCTTTAGCATCGCAAGATTAAATGCTGCATTTAATGACACTCATAACATCAAAGTTCAGTCATTGTGTAACCCACTGTGCCCCATGATTTAACACCAAGCTGATGAAGCACAAACTAAATCTGCACCCAACAATTATATTCACTAATCTGGTATTTTCTCGATCGTTAGATTCGTTCTTTTGTCCAGACAATGGTGAAAAATGTTGATGCCTGTTTTCCCGAAGCCCAACTAGACGTCTTCAAAAGGTCTTGTTTTGTTCACAACCCAAAGATCTTCAGTTTTCTGTCATAAAGGACATAAAGAAACCAGAAAATATTCACATTTGAGAAGCTGAAATCAGAAGATTTGAACTTTTTTTTTCTTAAAAAATGACTATTGAGAGCATCCTAAGTAGTGTCATCACGGCGTAGGTCGTCATTTGCACCATCTCAGTCAGCAAGGCCCTAAAGCAGATTGTGAGGACAGCTGCAAAGACCATGTCTCTCTCCTTTCTGTCATGGACAAAGCCAGAATCATTGTGGATGATCCATCACAACCCTCCCATGCACTCTTCTTCCTGCAGCTTTCTGGCAGTATAAGGATGAGAAAGAGTTTCTTCCCACAGGATAACAGCAAAACAACAGCATTGTGTGCACCTCGGTGTTGTCCTGTCTGCACTGTGTTTTATCTTTTAGGTGGCAACATGGTCCCTGGCGAAACGCTGTCTCGCTTTATATACCTCTCATTTGAGTAGATGTCTTTTTTATTTTATTTATTTTATTAAGAGACAATTTAAATCTCTGCACGTGTGCAGAAATCTGCCTGTCAACATTGCTATCTTGGCCATATGGCACACAAACCTGAGAATCATTTCCATTATTTTGACACCTTACATCTATACTTAGTGCTCCATGCTGCTATTTTCAGTCCCCCTGCAGCTTATAACATTTGTTGTTGCCAATCTGTGTGCTGCTTCTGTTCACCTGCCAGAGGACTGGAGAGGAAAAAGAGTCACTTAATTGAAGCTTAAGTGAATTTAGATTATATGCTGTATACTCTGCTAAGTGAAATGTTGACTTGTGCTGCCATAGAGCTGTGTGAAAGCCTTCAGTGCAGCAGTGAAGTAGCTCTGTTCGGAGGCAATGAAATCACCATCTGGATGACACACACAGAGGAGTTTAGCTTCCTGTCTCTCTCCAGCTCTGGATCCGGGAGCCTGCTGGATCTGAAACACCTGCCTGCCTGTAAACCTTCAGTGCTCACAATCAAACCAACGATTCTGACCAGTCAGATCAGGTCAAATAAATCCTTTAATTCAAAGTGTCTTTAAATACGTGCAGTATTCCAGATTGACTTTGTAGGTCTATCTTGCTGGTACCAAAGACTTGTTTATTTCATAGCCAGTTACAGCAAGTTTTGATCATCAGATGCTGAATCTGAAGGGTCGGGAGGTCACCAGAACATTGGCAATCATCCGTATGTATGCAGTAGTCATCACAATATTTTGGTCTGGAGAAAAAGGACAGGCTGACCATATATACAAACAATATACACACAATAATACCCTTTTTTGTCACACTTTTAGCTTGACAAAAAAAGGGAGTATTAAAGGTGATCTTCAAACTTAGGAGGGAAAGATATGAACTCTTTACTGTCTCCTATAACCCATAATCCAGATTTTCCTGCGGATGTCAGCTCATCGATGTTCCTTTCTTGGCGGGACAAGGGAATTCATGTAATTGGTGGTTTATTAAAAGATAAAACTTTACTATCCTTCCAATAGCTACAGGAGACATTTAGTATCCCCAAGTTCCCCGTTCAGTGCAATTCAGATATAAGCTATTTCTGAAAATGTAAAATGATTTCCAGATTCTGGACAGTTATTTTAAAGGTCATCAGTGGGATATTTAAAACAAAAATTAAGAAAGACCCTGGTGTTTTCCTCCTCCTGTTTTTCTCCACCAAGTATTAGACTCTGGTAAAGAGAGATCTTTAATATTCTCCCACGTGAAAGGTTACAAGCTGTTGTGAGGGGAGTGATAAGCTATTTTTGAAGATCTGGACACCCTTTTGGACTAAATACCTGCCGACCTGAAAAATCTTGTTACCAGGCAGTTTTCAGAGACCTCCCTGTGACCTCCCCGTGCATCCCGCAAACTGGAGAACACCGAACATGATAGGCTGCTGATAACTGGGTACCCTCAATGTATGCTTGCATGTTGGAGACTGAAAACAATTTTCTAATTATTATTCTAATTATTACATGTAATTAGACACATTACATATGTTTAAAACCAATAAAAATTGTTGAAGCAACTCACAGCACAAGAGCTAATCACTTGAACAGGCTCAGTCTAGATAACAAAACCTTTACTTGCCTCATCTTAATGTGACATTAATCAACATGACCTAATCAGGAACAGTACACAGATGTATGATGCAGGAGTAGTTACTGAACTACATATGATGAGAGTGACATTTAAACTTCCTCACGCTGCTGATCAAGCTGTTGGTGTATGTCATACAGTTTGGGGAGGATTTAATTAATGATTCAGATGTGCTGATCTAATAGATGTGGTGTAGGCCACAGTGTGTTTGTGAGTCAGCATTAGGGGGCATCTGGAGGTTGCAGACAGACTGTTCTACTGAGGGCGGTGGGGGGTATGTGTGATACAAAGGTTTGCACGCACACTTAATGGCCAAGTGAGGAGGGGGAAGGTGTGTGTGTGTGTGTGTGTGTGTGTGTGTGTGTGTGTGTGTGCACGACGGAGTAAGAGATCTCAACAAAGAGACAGATATTCAGTCGCGGGTCGAACGAGTAAAGATGTGAGTAAATGTTCAAACATATCAGCTAAAACCAATATTATTTGTCTCGATACTTCAGCTGAGCTGTTATGTTGCCCTGAAATTGATTCTTGGTACATCTGCCAATATGCATTGCTGCTGGAGGATGTTTGAAATCATTAAATTTTAATTCAGCAATTACCAAGACAGCGTTACAGTACTACAGCCATGCTATTAGATTTTTTTGTAGAGTTTGTTGTGACTGCTGTGTGATGACAGCACTGATTTTATTCACGGGATTGTTATTAGGTGATTGTTTGCTCCAGAGAAAAATGTGAAAACTGTCTTCAAGCTTTGCGTTTGTTGTCCAACCATCCAACCAAAACCCAAAGATATATTCAGTTTAGCATCACAACAACAACACAAAGAAAAGCCCTCATAAATAACCAGGGCCTGACTTTGTCTAGCTATTGCTCGAAAAACACACCAAGATGAATTATCAAAATAATTGCAGATTAATATCTGTTGATTGACTTTAAGCTTTATCCTGTTTATAGATATTTCTAGCAGAATTTAAAGCAGCTTTCCTGTAAGTTGGATTTAATAGTTTTTTCTGTCCAAAAAAATGACTGAAAGGTTTTTCAAACCTGTACAAATATACACATTTACATCCATAAAAACACCAATTTAGTCACACAAATGACATTTATTTGAGCTAAGGAAAGACACAGACACCCAGCATGTAAAATTAGGCTTAAAGCAAAGCAAAGTGTTGTGTGTTGTTTTGTTAGGATCAAATGAAAAGGCCCCTGTGTGAGAGACACTGGCAGACTTTGAGCTGCAGCTGATCAACAAAAAGAAGCGAGAGGAGGAGGAGGAGAAGGATGAGGATGAGGAGGGGGTTGGAGTGGGGAGACACCACTGATCAACATCCAGCCCCTCTGCTGCTTTTTTACCTTGATAGTCTCTCCTTCAATCTCCACCGCCTTCTCTCTGAAATCCACGCCGATGGTGGCCTCGGTCTTGTCGGGGAAGCTCCCTCCGGTGAATCGGAAGGTGAGGCAGGTCTTCCCCACGTTGGAGTCCCCGATGACGATGATCTTAAAGATCCGCGTCTGGATGCTCAGCTCCAGGGAGGAGGTGCTCAGATCCACGGAGGATGTGAGGCTCGGGGCGGCATCGTTACTGCTGCTGGCTCGGCTCCGACTGGCTCTGTGTAAATCCATGGAGGATGTCAGGATGGTGACATTGTCGTCCGCTCGGTTCCTTCGTGCGTTACCTCTCCCACCTACTCCACTGCCGCCACCGCCCGGAACCCGGGTCTCCTCCTCCGGGGAATCGTTGGTCATAATGCCGGAGGAGGCGATGCGCAAATCGGTGTGCGTTGTGTGGAGAGGAGAGGGGGTGGAAGGATGGATGGATGAGTGAAGGGAGGGGAAAGAGGAGGAGGAGGACGGAAGGAGGAGGACCAGAGATGCAACAATACCAACGATGCTCTCTTTCAGCAGCTGGTTGTGGCCTTAAAGGGAGAAGCAGTTAAAACAGGAGATGCTGAATAAACACAACAAGACAAATCATTAATTTACCAACAACACATGAAAAGTATGCTGCAGGGACAATACATCATGTGTAGAAATAAAAGTAAATTATTAAAGTGACACAAAGAGAGATCCGGATGTAATATAAAACACCTTTGTGAGGTTACTTGTCACATTTCAGATGTCTAGCATGTTAACAAAGCATTATTCTTCATCAGATCTTTTTAATAAATCAGTAAAATTCAGTAAATGCAAAGATCATCAGACATTAATCATCATGGGACTGGATCCAGACCTTCAAATCCACTGAGAGGACTGGAAATGTGGAGTGTAACAAGCTGACGATACTATCTACCAAGCACCATTATACTAATAGATGATTTAAATCCATCATAAACATCTATATGACACAAGTTTTAATCAAAGATTACAGCTTTCTTATCAAGGGTAGGTCACCTGTCTCTCCCTTCACACGATATGTTTGTTTTCTCCATCCATCATTTGAGATTCCAGCTAACAAACTAAAAACAGTTCATCCAAAGGCAGCGCTTTATACTAAAAACAGTGTGATTGTGGCTGTCAGTTGTTCTTTTTTGCAGAGACAGAAAGATTTTCTCACACTATCATGGTCATGTGATCTGATCAGCTGGTCACGTTATCACATTCCATAAACCAACGTGGCCGTAAAGCAGAGGATTGTAATGTCACTGGGTCTGATTAGTTACACAGAAATACAACTCAGCATGTACGTAATTTATTAATTGCCCTTAAATGAGACAATCCTCCTTTAGGTAAGTGTCAAAGACATAATGCTGTTTTCTAACACGGCTGTTTAGCGACATGATTTGTTATTGTCCATTCTTGTTTTTTCACACCGAGCAACTGAATCAATAAGAGCTGAGCTGCCTGGCCACAGAGAGAGCTGCTGTGTTTAAGATAACAAGAGGAATCTTACACACATCTTATGTTTGGTTGTGCTGACCATGCATGAAGGAAGGAGGTGGTGTTGGTTCAGATAGGGACACCTCAACAGGGAGACTGTTTTCCAGTCTAGGTCGGCTCATGAATAATGAACTCATAAATGTCCAATCAAAGACAAAAAAATACTATAAACATGTTTGACATGCAGACTTTAAGTTAAGTAAGATGAATCCATCTTTTAGCTGAAGGCTAACATCAGCATCAGTGTTGTTGTCAAGACCAGCAGTTAGGAGTTTGGTGCCTTGCTCAAGAGCAACTCAGCAGTGCCCCTGAGGTCAACTGGCACCTCTCCAGCTACCAGTCCACCCTCCATACTGTGATCTGTGCTCTCCAAGCCGAGCACAGACTGAGCCGAGGTGGTGCACTGGGTGGGAAATTAAGACAACATAAACTTTGACCTAAGGGTGGTGCTAAATGCCAAGTCAGGGACATCACTAAACTTATTACATGATTGTTATACTTTATTATTACAATTCATCCAGAGGGAACATTAATGATATCTTTGCATCCAATAAAAGTAAACAAACTCTGACTATAGAAAAAGTGAGAGGGTCACCAAAATCATGGGGACTTACTACAGAAATTCATGATGATCCATCCAACAGTTGTTGAGTTATTATAATGTGGATCTCATATTGCCATCCCAAAATCCCGGCATTACAAACATCTCCACCCCAATGCCACAATTAGTATGTTTCTCCCTGTGACCATCAAAACAGAGACGCAAACTTCAACTATCATGTTAATTTTTGCTTACAGGCGATATCTGAAATTTTCACACGCAGCATTATAATAATATTTGGACAGCCAAGTGTATGAACGAAAAGCAATAAAGAAAGAAAATCAGTGTCACTCACCGTGTGAGCTGTCCAAAGTGCTGTCCTGTGTTTGAGCAGCTTTGCTTCCATTTTCACACAAAACGCACACACACACACACTCGTGCACACATATAGAAAACACGTGTACACACACACACACACGCATACACTCCCTGTCTGTTGATATCAGACTGAAATCTAGACAGAAACACTTGCCCTGTTTTCCCTCTCTGTGTTAATGCCTCTACACACACATATACATGCACGCCACTCGCTGTGTTGAACAATCCCTCACACACACACACACACAGACACAATCTCTTCCTCACAGACATACACACTCTGTTTCTCAAAGAGACACACATAATCTCTTTCCCGCACACACACAGACTCACACACCCACAACAAACACACACACACACACACACTCGCACTGTGTCGAACAATCCCGACGCTTGTGTCTGACAAAGCTCCCTTCTTCCTCAGTCAAAGGCCTGTTTGTCTGGAAGCAAGTCTCAGTGGGACATTCACATTCTAGTGAACACAAACCAACAGTGAAATATAGCATGCATTTACATATACACACACGTTTTAAATGCGTGCATACACACAAAACAATGTCCTGATTTCACACTTTGTATGTGGTTTTGGTACAGTACTGTAGACTAGAATTACTGAAACATCTTTCTCTTTTTAATTTCTAATTTTTAAATCATCTAAGCTGATTTAAATAAATAATTGTCACAGCTAGTGTCACAGACTGTATGTACTTATTGAGTTTTCATGACATTAACATGACCTCAAGACTGATAGCAGAGCACAGGTTAAAAAAGTAATGCCATCATTTTACTTCCAACACCTCACCACTGACAGTATAAAGAATGGACGTCGTATCCGTGACCTCACATACAAGGTTAGGTATAAGCGGACGCAATGCTTATAATAAGTTTTGCGAGGGGCACGGGCACATGGGTTAGGGTTAGGGAGTGTGGTGGCTCTGGCTGCCACCATCTTGGCAGGCTGCCTCTTCTGCCTCCTTGCTAATCTAAAAATTGGCAAAGACGTAAATAACTAGCAGACCTGAGGCGGGCTGAATGACACCGGGTCGCTCAAATAAGCCATCTGTAACAGCACCTACCTGTCAATGAAAGCAGTCACACAGTTAATTGTGGAAGTGTTATTCAAATTACATTTAGTCACGTTTGTCGCCTTTCTTCCTCTCTCTCTGATGTATCCGTCATATATCTGTGTTTACCTGGAGGTTAGAGAAACTAGAGGTAAGAAGCTAATGCACCCTCACCTGAATAAAATAACTTTTACGGGTTTGAACATCATAACAAAACAAAAAAACAACGAAAGCTATATAGGTCTAATGTTTTAGACATTTTAATGTGGAAATGTTACATAAGGCAGAAAACAGGCATGATAGCTTCCAACATTTGGGCCACATCAGCTCTCCATTTCCTCAAATGTCAGTATTGTCAGGGCATCTCGCGGTCAGTAATCTGTGGTTCTATGACTGTGAGCAAACTGAATAAATTGATTTTGTCTACTCTATCCATCCATCCATTTTCTTCTGCTTATTTGGGATCAGGTCGCATTGCAGCAGGTTAGGCAGGGCGTTTCAGACATTCCTCTTCCCAGCAAGATTTCCAGCTCCTCCAGGTGGATCCTGAGGCGTTCCCAGATGGGCTATGTAATCCCTCCAGCAAATTCTGCATCTGCTTCCAGTCAGTTAGGAAAAACCCAAAGAACCTCAAAAGCAAGGCGCCCAGGATGCATCCTACACAGATGCCCAAACTACCTCAACTCATTTCTCCTCTCATTCTTCTATCAAAAATGAGGAAACCGACTGAAAAAACAACACATACATGTATGTTTTATTTTTTACTTATAAATTATATACTTACATATTTTTGTTATGTGCACCTTTGCTTTTGTTTTTGTAATTAGTGTCCCACAAGGACTCATTAATAGCTACTGTAAGCTACGATGAGCCATCCCTTCCACACTCATTATGAACATGAATAAATGACAATGATACATACAGTAATTCATTCTCTGATACACGCTGCAGAGCAGCAATCAGCTGTATTTGTATCGAGAAAAGAGTCATTCAGTTACCTACAATATGGCACTTTATAAGCTGAATTAATATCACTCCACTACTCATTACTGCTTGCTGATGAATTGTAAGGTTGTCTGCTGTAAAGTTCACAGGAAAAGTTTGGTAAAGTGCCTACTTTGTGGTGTGAGCAATTGCATATTTGCCGCGTACAGATGAAGTCACTATAGACCAAAATTGTACTTTTACCAACACATAGACAATAATACTCATATAAGGATTAGGCGTTACATTTAGATATATCCATTGCAAGAGAGAGGAGTTTTAAGTCATTTCAGGTGCAGAACAAGCAGTGTCAGGTTAAAATAACATTTTACAAATTATCATGTCGTATGGGGATTGTGAAATCACATAAATGGGGTAAGGTCGGAAGTGAAAATGCATTTTTAAGCACAAAACGTAGAATTAAAAGACTTCCGCAACATTTGCACCATAAAACAGAACACAACAGTTAAAAATCACAAAAGGTGAATGTGTTAACTGTCAATATTTGAAACTTCATTGTTCAGTGGAAACTGCTATGCCAGGTATCTCAAGCCAAGAGTCAGGCAGTTTTCAAATCTCTCTCCAGAGTTTCTTTATTATGCAGCATATTCAAATCCTGTTCTCCAGTCCAGTCTCAGTAATGCTGTGAGATTTGCCCAGTATTATTATTACAACTGTCACTCAGACCACTTGTAGGTAAGTGGATTTAAAGTCAGTTCCGAGTGCGTTCTTTGCGTTGCATTTGTAAATGCCAGAGTTCATGAGTACGGGGTTCTGTATGATCAGACTGCCCTCCTCTGTCATGTGAATCCCTCCCTGCACTGTGAACCGGTTATGTGGAACCAGCGTTGTACGACCAGGCAACGTCCATGAAATATCCGGCTTGGGAATGCCAGTTGCAACACAGTTTAACATCACTGGCGATCCCCGGCTGACTCTTGTTATTGAGGTCAACGTGTTGGTGATTCGTGGTGGGAAAACCATCACTGCAACTGGGTAGGATAGTGTTGACGAGCCAAAAGAGTTGGAAGCTTTACACGTGTATGTTCCTTTGTCAAAGGTGGCGACCTGCCTGAGTTGGAGGGTCCCATTGACGAAAAATGATATCCGGCTGATGGTTTGAGGTTTGTCCAAAACAAGACCATTAGGTAGGGTCCATGTGATTGTTGCCTGTGGCCAGCCATCCACAGTGCAGGGCAAGTTGAGAATATTGCCATAAGTGATCTTCATCCCACCTGGAAAAGTAAAAAGAGCATATTTTATGCAAAAAAAATTGATACAATAAATAATACAAGTCAGGCAATACTTTTAGGGTGTTTTCAAACCTGCAATGTTTAGTCTAGTTCAGTTATGCTCTGGTTGGTTTGCATTGGCATGATTTGTTTTGGCAGATCTGAACACACAAATCATCCTCAGGTATGCACCAAAACAAACACAGCAAAGCGTATTCTTCATTCTTCTTGTAGCTGTAACTCATTGCTTCCTCTCCTGCTGCCCAAATATTGAGGATGCAACAAAACTCACAGCTAGTCCATGTACTTTTACTTTTACATGAGTCAAGCCTGTAATTTTACTTTTAAAGATGAATTACACTGTGACATCTACTTTGCTGCTTCTAAAATTTTCATAAAGTTCCTACTCAGTAGGCCTACAATTTGAATTATATCCAGATCTTTCATCTTCAGGTGACAAAAAGCAGAAGCAGCATGAAGTGCTGCCTGCTTTCTTTTCATTGTCCACCAACTGGGCTGTCTTGCCAGCTCATAATCTACAACAATAGTTTCAGCATCTGTTCAGTTTTTTCTGGGTGGCACAAGCAAATCAAGCAATGGAAACCATTGAAAAAAAAGCCCATGGTATTCCTAAATTCTGGCCTTACCATGGTGCCGACACATTCAGGTTTGAAAACGCCCTTAGTTTCTTTATTATCCATCTAAAGAGACTCCTGCTTCATTAATCTGAGCGGCGAAAACAATGCATACCTGTAGATCCTCTGATCACTGGCTTTCTGCCTGCCTCCAGCGCATAGCGTTTCTCTGCTTGTCCTGCCACATTTTTTGCAAGGCACCGGTATACTCCCTTATCACTTGGAACCGGCTGAGAGATCTGTAGCGTTCCATTACTCAGATGATGTGTGAAGCGTTGGAGTCTAACACCAGGCGTTAACATCGTCCCGTTGGGCAGAACCCATGCAAACTCTGGGTTTGGCTTGCCACGAGCAGGGCACTCCAGGCTTATTAACCCACCGTCTTGCTTTATTGGTAAGATTTCTATATTGGGAACAGCAAAACTTGGTTTCTCTGCTATTGATGCAATGTCTAGTTCAACCAAAAGTGAAGAGTCGCCCAAATTGTTTTTAGCCAGACACATGTACCTCCCTTCATCTGTTTTCCTCACCCCTCTCAGCTCCAAGCTCCCATTCCGGTGCACTTGGAAGCGTCCACCTAGGTAGGGTGTTGGGAGTGACTGGCCATAAGGAGTGACCCACCACACTCTTGGTTCTGGTTTCCCTTCCACTCTGCAGTCCAGGAGCGCTGTTTGGTAGGAAACAGCCAAAGCCTTTGTGGTGGTCTTGCCTTTTACTCCATTGATAAACGGTTCCTGGGGTTCAACTTCAAGTTTCATATTTTTAACGTCATCACCAGCAGAATTTCGTGCCACACATGCATATTTCCCTTCATCAAACAGTCTTAATTTTTTCACCAATAACCCATCATCCATAATCTGGAATTTGTCTGATGACATTGATATCACATCATTTCTTGGTGAGATCCACATGATTTTTGGTGCAGGTTCACCTGTTGCCTGACAACTCAACTTAGCTGATTCTCCTAACTTTACGATCACCAGTGTTTGTGATTTAAATCTAATTTTTGGAGCATTCGGTCCAACTTTGACGCTCACTTTTCTTTCGTCCTTGCCCAGTTTGTTCTTGGCAAAACAAGTGTAGTCACCCTCATCTTTTTTGCCCATTTGCTGGAGAAGTAAGGTTCCATTGCCAAAAATAACATAGCGGCGGTTGCGAAGGCCGCTGTCGTCTGATTGAAGAGCATTGTTGATCATTGTTCCATCTGGTAGACTCCAGGAAACCTCTGGATCAGGGAGACCTGTTGCAACACAGTCAACCTAAAAGAGAAAAAAACATAATAAAAAAATCTAAGTAATGTTTAAGGAGGAAGTGTGAGGAGGAATCTAGACTAATTTCTGAATTAAGATCTTACTAGGGGTTGGGGGCGTTGGTTCAAATGATTAAATGCTCAGCAATTTTTCCTTTTTCCTAATAACTGTAGTGCTGCACAAATCACAAACAGTTGGTGAAACAACTTTGTGTAATTCGAAATGGGTCATTCATAGTGACATTTTAGCATCTTTCTGCTCATTATTTTATTAATACAGCCACTACGTTACTTTAAGATGGTTTCAGGAAATGAGACCCTGATTTCTTAAAGGTCAAATGTATTTGTACATATAAAGTCATAAAATGCAGAAAAACACTTGATGCACTTGATATGGAAAAGTACCTACAATGACCTATCTAATCCTATTTTAAATAAATTTGACATGAGCAAGCTCCCTACCTGGAAATTTTCTCCAAAGGTGACCCTCGTCTGCGCAGTCCTCACATGTTCGATTCTGGGAGGTGTCATTAACACCTCTACCTGATGAATACATGAGAAATGTATGAGCACATACAGAAAGAAAGCTTGGAAAATGCAGAGACAGACTTCAGTCAGGTACTGATTGAATGTTACAGTATTTGATAGCCCATATACAGAAACATATCCTATTTTTTTTTACATGTTTGATCCTAGAAAGAAGGTGTAAAGACATGTCTTTACAACAGTGATTTTGATACTTGAATAAAGCAGGTATTCTTACTGACAAACAGCCAGAAATGAAACATAGACTAATGGA
Source organism: Larimichthys crocea (assembly GCF_000972845.2). Taxonomy (NCBI): domain Eukaryota; kingdom Metazoa; phylum Chordata; class Actinopteri; family Sciaenidae; genus Larimichthys; species Larimichthys crocea. Next base: position 43,063,899 of record NC_040011.1, read on the forward strand.
AAAAAGTTGGCAGTAAAATGAACCTGCCTGAAGTTGTTATCTGTCCTGTTCATACCTGGAAGAGCTCCATGTCCTCTCCATTGGGTCGCTGAAAGACACACAGATAACTTCCACCATCCAGCTCTGTTAGCTGAAGTATCCTTAGTGTCCCATTACGGAAGACTTTAATTGGTCTCTCTGGACTGCAGGCAGATGGGGGAAAGAAATTAGGTTGTGATTAAAGCAGTCAGCCAAGTTTAATGGAAACTAAAACCTTTAAATGTATTAATAATTTGGTCAATATTATACCTATTCATAAAATGACAAAAGTAAGATACCTATATCGATGTTCCATGATGGTTTTGGAGGGTAGCTGCCAGATGGTCCCTCGTGTGGATCCGCTAGACTCCGGACAGTGGAGGTACACAGCAGAACCATACATAGCTGAAACAGAGTGCTGGCGGGATGGCACACCATGTCGGTGGGTTGGAGGGATGGGAAGAGGAGCAGGAGGCTGGTGGGAGACAGATGGGGAATTCGCCCTCACCTCCAGTTGGACGGTTCTTTTGGCCATGCCCACAGGATTCGTGGCCAAACACTCGTACCTGTGAAAGGATCGACAGCAGCCTGGTGACTTTTTAAACCTGCAGCTTGAGAGCTCAGAGGAACCTGATGTAAATCTACTGGTGGTGCTAGAAAGAGATCATTGGATCATTGATACTACACATTTCATACCTCCCAGCATCAACTGGTGAAACATTCTTCACATACAGCGTCCCATTGGGAAAGACAAACAGCCTGCGTCCAAGAAACTGTGATGGCTTAACATGGACACCACCTGGAAGCGTCCATTTCAGAGTGGGGATTGGTTCACCCTTCACGGAGCAGTGGACATACACACTCCTGCCTGGTTAGATAAGATTTTATTTGTTTAGATTACTCATTGAGACACTGGACATGGATTTTTCTCTACTAGCAATTCAATGGGGAAAAGCTCAAACTTTCTGTACTGTACCTGGAGGAATGATCACAGTATCCATTGCTCCTTCACTGATGCTTGGAGGCAGAGCTGCCACATGGAGATGATAAGTAATTGTATCAGCACCTGCTGCGTTGCTTGCAATGCATTTATAGTCCCCTTTGCTGGAGAAATTAGGAGAGTGAATTTGCAGGGTTCCATTTTGAAGCAGAGACATTGGAGAAAGTTGAGTTTGAACAGTCCCAACATCGCGTACAAATGTCCTGTCCGGAAGAATCCAGGAAATTTGTGCAGGTGGTTTTCCCGAGGCGGAGCAGTCAAGAGTGACACCTTTCCCTAAGTAGACTGCTATCTCTGTTGACTTAGGTGGCTGGATCTTGGGTGCCTCAGTCTGGACAGCTAACGTGATGACCATGCGATCTGACCCAAACCTGTTCTGGGCTGTGCAGAGGTACTGACCTCTATCCTGAAGTTGGATGTTTTTAATGACAAAAGTTCCATTTTTGAAGACTTCAAAACGGGGACCGAGCTTTGTGTTTGCTGGGATTGTAGCGCCTGAGAGGGGAAGAGAAAGGAGACAGATAAGAGAAAGGAGACAGATAAGGAGACAGCGAGGTAGAGATTTCAGTCTGTCATGATTTTCAATGACTTTTCCACATTTGAAAATTTCTGTCTGGCGTTCCCCAGTGATAGTATCAAAACAGACACACTAGCAGGCAGATTTGATGAGAGATTTGAGTTGAAAGCCCTCGATTTTTCTTACAACTGTCTCATGTTCCTTCATTCGGTAATTTTCCTTTTGTCCGACATCCTTTTTCTGTCTTCTTCTTACCTGTGGAGACTTTGGTCCATGCAATGTTGGCTTCAGGATTCCCTGATGCTTTGCAGGGCAGGACAACATCACTCTCTGCCAGTACTGACACACTAGCTGTGGCTACTGTGGTAATGCGAGGTTTCATCCCACCATTTTCAGCTCCCAACACCCATGGGAAAGGAGGCGCAGCTGTGGGTCGCCGAGAGCTGATTCGCCCTGCTACAAGGTAACATTAAATAATAGCATTATTAAAGATTGAAATACAGAATATTAAATTATACTGCTCATTTCTTTACAATAGTGCACCTACCTCCAACAGGCCATCGACCTCCATACACAACCCCAGGGGTGGTGGGGTGGTAAGGATGAGGGGTCGGGATGAAACCAGAGAAGGATGATGAGGAAGGTTTAGCAGGTTTCAGGGTGTAAGTGTAAGAAGCAGTGGGTGCTGGTGGTTTGGGTGTGTAGGGCCTATGTGGCGATGGGTTTGGTTTAGATGTGATGGGGAATGGAGGATTGTAGTAGCTAGTGCGAGGTTTGGGTGTCACTATCCTCCCTAGCTGAGCGATGCGATCAAGCTGTACCTGGAAAAATCAAAATGAATGATCAAGTTCAGTTATTATATATGGTATTTAACCAATTTACTTGGAATTAAGTGTGATCTCTGAGAGCTGAGAGTACTGAGTATATCCATTGGTTTTCCTGCTATTACATCAAGATATCTGCTGTGACAAAGGTTTGCACAGGGATTATGAGTTAATGAGTCATGCATACTGCAAGGCAAATTAACTAACTAAACTAGCTCCACTTTCTGTTGTTTACTTCAACACACTGCACGCCTCATCATACCTGTCTGTATCTGTTCCTCAGCCTCAACAGAAACAGTTGATCTCTGGTTTGGGTCCTGACATCCACGTGATGGTTTTGATGCTGATTATGATGTGATATGTGGGGTTTAGAGTGTGTAAATCTGGAGTTTCCTGTTGTTCCAGGAACAGTAGGTGTGGGCTTTACTGTTTCAGCTGTTATCTCTGGTCGGTTGGTAACAACCGGGTTATGAGCCCAGGGGTGGGGCAGAGACCAAGGTCGGTGTGTGGGCACAAGGTGGGACCCAGAACCTGAGAGCAGAGAGCAAACATTTAATCAAATATGTATGATCGTGTACTCAAACCAGGAATAGACGAATGTATGATATGATAAATAACACCAAGCCAACATAATATTGTCTTTTTCTGGATGTTTGCTAGTGAAATCAATACAGCATTTCAGCATTTCATACATAAATTACACAGTAGCTGTATTTACCAGGCCTTGGAGGAGGAAATGACCTTTGACCTGGCCAGGAGGGGTAGTGGGGAAAGTAATGGTGATGATGGTGATGTGAAGGCCAGCGGGACGTCGGGGGGACTCTGGGAAGCTGGGAATGCCTGCCTGGATTCACTTCACCTTGTCTTTCTGTGTTTCTGTCTCGGTTTGTGTGAGTAATCCTCGAATTGGTGCTTTGCCCTCCTCCCTGTTTGTTCTGATGAAGCCAGGGGTGAAGTGGTTCCATCACTGGGAAACTGTAAATCTCAGGCATTGCTTTTGGCTTGCTTGCCTCCTTATCCTCTTTATGTGTGACTTCTTGTCTTGTTCTGCCCCTTGTTGAATTTGACATAATGACCCGGGAAGTTGAAATTCTTGTGTGGGTTGGTGTATTTTGTGCTAGTGATGGTCGGGTGTCAGGTCTTGGTCTATTTTGTGTCGTTAATCGGACACTATCTGGGGAAATGTTGCTCTGTGTAACCTCTTTAGATTTATCTGTGTCTTTCTTATTGGCTTCTGTGTCTATTTTTTCTTTCATTGCTGGTATAACCTCCCTCTCACTCTCTCCTGCAAGCTTTTTATCATCTCTGCTCTTTTCTTCAGTTTGTGTTCTGATCTCGACCCTCTCTTTCTCAGATTTCTTTCCAGTATCAGTGTCTGCCACACTCTTTTCAGTTGGATGAGGGGTACTATCTAACTTTGGGGTAACAACTGTCTTTGGATCTGCTAAATTATGTCTACCTGAAGATGTACCTACATGGGTATCTTTTTCTCTAGTTGATGGGAATGTGGTATGAACACTGTCAAGATCATTAGTGGTATGAGAAGTTTTACTATTTAAATCTTCCTTGGCATCCAAAGTATCACTATCCTTGTAATTATATTCTTCACTGTATTCGCTTTCATCTTCTTCTGGCTCATACTCAGCAGATAATGTTTCATAGTTTTCTACTGTGGTTGGAACAGGTGTTGTAGTAGTAGTAGTGGTAGTAGTAGTGGTGGTAGTAGTAGTGGTAGTAGTTGTAGGTGTGGTCGTTGTCATTGGTGTAGTTTTTGTTGGGGGAACAGTTGTTTGTGGCTTAGGGTGTACAGGCGGACGGACTCTTCTCATTGGGGGTTTTCTACGTCTATAAGGAGGCCGTCTCCTGTTTGATTGACCAGGAATGAGGTTGTAGTTTCTCCTCCCCTCTCCAGAGTGCTTATTTTCTAAATGATCGACTGGCTGAGGAGTCCTAACAGCAGGAGTGTCTGTGACAGCTTCTGCTTTTTCTGCGATCCCACCAACATGTCGTGGGGTTGGTTCTGTACTTCTCGGAGGTGGAGTTTGTAAAACCTGTGGCTGACTTTCAGATGTTTCAGCTTTTCTGTTATTTGATATCTTCACTGTGGAAGAGGTCTTTTTTGTTGGGTACATCCGAATATCAGAAGGGGTATCAGTAGGGGGTGAAGGAGTAGCAGCAATTGTAGTGGCAGTTGTAGTAGTAGGTTTGAATGTACTTGTTTGGACAGTTAAAGTGCTGGGCTCCGGTAGTGACACCTCCGTGGGCAAAGTAACACTTGGTTTTGCGTTAGCTTTAGCCAATATCTCTGCCCAACGATTTGGATCTAACTCCTTAACAGATTTATTGGGTTTTCTCTTTGGATCTTTGATTCTTATCCTTTTAGAAAACTCATTAGGATTCCTTTGCTGTGTTCCTACTTTCTTCGGGAACTGTGTTGCAAAAGGGCGTTTAATTTCCTGGTAATCTCCCCCTGAACCTTCTCCATCCTCTACACCAACTGACAACAACTGCTGACCTCGCTCAGTCTGTACTTTCGACCTTTCAGAGGCCTTTTCTCCTGTGACTGTCACCATGTGCGATAGCATGTCAACTCCGTACAGATTTGAAGCCAAGCAGCTGTATTCTCCTGCATCTTCTTGTGTTAACCTCCTTACCACCAAAGTACCATTTTCCATCATTTCTGCTCGTCTTGTCTGTTGTGTGGGGAGAAGAATCTGGTTTTTAGGTAGGTACCACATAGTTTGACTTGGCTGGACTGAGGTCACCTCACATGGGAGAGAAAATGAATGTCCCTTTTCAACTACAATTTTCTGACCATTTAAAGCAGTGGGGCTGAGTGTGTGTTCTTTTATGGTGAGCCTCAAAGGCATCAAGTCCACACCGGCTTTGGTTCTGACCATACAATGGTAAAGGCCCGAGTCGGACAGTGTGGCATTTAAAATCACAAGTTCCCCTCTTTCAGAAATTTCAATTTTTTCAGTTGCATCTTCCACGATAGACAAATCTGGAAGCATCCACTCCACTTTCACATCTGGATCTGAAGTCACAACAATGCACTCCAAATGAACCTTTGTACCATCAAGTGCGGTCTGGATCCGCCCTGATGTTCCTCTGCGAATTAGAGCCCAGGACATGGCATTGTCATCTTCCTGCCCTCTGTGACTGTTGATGTTCTTGGTAATTACAGTGGTGAAATCCATCACCAGCTTCTTGGTTGTTGTCTGCCGTCTGTTGAGCCTCAAAGTGACTCTGGGTTGAAGCAGCCACGAGGGTTCTGCAACCAAATATCCTTTTAAATCAGTGAAATATGGGGAATTTTCATTTACAGCTTGGGAATATTGATAGGTTATCCGGCTTGCATTTCCTTTTTGTTGGCCTCTTTCTAAGATAGCAGGACTTTCATAGTAATATGCAACCAATTGCCACAGATTTTGCAGCGTCTCCCGATCAATCTCACATTCAAGGACGGTCGCCAGTGATACATTGACAGACAACTCCCCAGGTGAAAGTGGATTTACTATCCAAGTCATGGGTGAGCTTTCTCCAGGGTGTCGCACGCCACATGCCACATGAGCATTGTTTCCATGGCTGTCGGAGAGAACGATCGTTAGGTGGCCTAAAGGCTTCTCAAAGTCACGGGTGTATGGGAGGTCAGGCTCTGCTTCAGATTCAGCCCACACGGGATTGTCCCACTGTTTGAGGGAGGAGCGAAGAGCTGGTCGTTCACAGGTGAGCTTGTCTGGAGTCAGTCCAAGCAAAGAGGTGCCATTCAGGGGTCGAGGAGAGGAGCACTGGGGGCAAACCTCACTGGCACCACGTTCCTTCTTGCACTTTATTATACCTTGGAGAAAGAGAGGGAGAGATGAAAAGGCAGGGGGACAAGGAACGATGGAAACAATCTGAGGAATTCGAGGGAAAAACAAAAGAGGAGAAAGGGTCGGAGGGAAAGGGCAGCGAGATGTAGATAACGGAAAACCTAAGTAATAACTTCAGATGGGAGAGAGGAACATAAGGGGGAGATGGCATGATAAAACATCCAAACAGGAGTTTGTTCAAATGCAGATACAATTTTATCACCTCATGAGTTTAGGTTCAGTGAAAGTTCATGCATCCACTAATAAAGTTCTGGCAGTCACAGCCTCTTATTTTTAGCCGAAGCAGGCTATAAACATGATGATTTATTATCAACTGTTCTGTTGATACAAACAGCTAGCATATGGGACTGGTTAAAGATGATTCGTGAAAACGAATGGAAAATGAGACAAAGCACATGTGTCGGATGAGAAAGATGAATACAGAAAAAGTAAACAAATTGATTTTCTATACTGCATATGGATCAATTTACTGAGAGTAGCTCTGTCCTTCATATGTGCAAAAGATGGATGGCAGACGTGCAACATTTCCTGTCAGCACTTTAGTTTTGCTTCAAAAACACTTGACTGAAGCCTAGAGAAGCACCATTTGGACCATATATAAATACATTTACACAGTTACAGTGTATGTTAATTTAAAGATTAAATGGTTGTTGTTTGCCTTGACAGGAGCTCATCAGTTACGTTGCTCAGTGCCTTGTTTTACAGCGACACTTCTGCTGTGACAGATATTGGAGTGGGTATAACCTACATTTATTATAATGACAATGTATCAAATGACATGTAAATGGTGTGAAAAGCGTCACTCGTAGTGATGAATTATCACCTGGATCTGTAGCTCATCTTGGCTTTATGGAGCTTTGTAACAAGTTTCAGCTCATTGCTGTCTACATTGGTTTACACTCACCACTCTCATATCATTGTTTCGAGTTGCAACAGGCAGTGCAAAAGCTCTAAACCTCATGAAACACTATATCTGCTCAGCACTGCCAGACTACCAACTAGTTTGTGAACATAGCGGAGCATTTTCGCAGCTAAAGAACCAGAACTTCTCAATATTTCACCAGATCTCTCTGCAACTTTAACATCCTTACCTTCATGTGTGGTGCTCCATTCCACTAACCAGTTGAGTTGACAGTCGCAGGTCCAAGGGTTACCATGCAGAGAGAGGAGCTCAAGCCTGGGAGCTGTGTTCAGTGCTGCGGCAGGGAGCTGCTCCAACAGATTGTCTGACAGGTGTAAGTGTCTGAGGCAAAAACATTGTATCACTTTCTTCACTTAATGTTCTGCAGGGTGACTGCACTTGAATGTATTGTGCAGAAAACAGAGAAACACATATCTTGTAGTACCTAATAAAGTATGAGGGACAGATATAGCAACTTTATACCTAGTCTTACTTCACATTTATGTATCTCTTATTAAACAAATATAAATATGTATCCTTTCTTTCTTACTTGAGTCCAGAGGTCCAAAAGCTTCCCAGTAGCGACACTGTTATGAAAGTATGAGGGTGTATTTCTTTGAGAAGGTTGCCCTCCAGCTGCAGGAGTTTTAGGGAGGTCAGGCCTGAGAAGGAGTACGGCTCTATAAAATCAATGAGGTTGTGGTCCAGATGGAGACGGATCAAACCGACAAGGCCTTCAAACAGACCAGCGTTCACCGATGTTAGCTTGTTGTAACTTAACTTCAAGATCTGGAAAATAAAAATGAATACACTGACATTTAATGAACATTAAAACTATAATAAGCAATTATTGAATTAAGGGCAGAAGGACTCAAACTCAGAGACACAGCTCAGATATACAATTGGCTTATGAAGTTGCTATGAAGGGTAACGAGACTTGTTGCAGATGTCTCTCTGGCATCCACACTAATTTAAGTCTACATTCAGCAGCCCTTTAAGTCTGCAGAGCAGCTTCATTTAGAAACTCAGCCTTTAATTGTCCAGTGTGCAGGACATTTAGTGGCGTAGTTGGAGACTGCAACCAATGAAATACCCTTTACCTCAATCTCCCCTTCCAAGCAAGCCCTCTAGAGCCATTGCAACATTTTTCTTCTGGGGACAAATAACTCATATAATTTATGGACCTAAAGCCAATCCAATCTGGGTCTTGATGTAATTAATTCTGATGGATGTGGAGTCTTTTTAAAATACAAATTTAGATTCTGATTGGACCCATCTGTAGTCAAGCACTCAAAAGAGCAACTAATTTCTGTCTTAAATGTGGTTAAAGGCAGAGTGAATTTAATTTGGCTCTATTTGTACACACACTGTGTGTGTTTTTGGTATTTGCAAGCCCCTAGTGTGGTTCACTACTTTTATATATCCTTTTATACATATCATCTCTCTGTTGTGTGTGTTTCTTCACACACTTGAAATATAGTTTGACTCATATTCCACTTTCCACCAATGGTCTAATCATGTGTTTGTTTTGCTAGGAATTGCTCCAGCTACAATTTAGAGCCAGAGTAAACACTTAAGACAGAAAATGAAGACACCACATCGGAAACCTTAAGTATTTAACAACTTTCTGGACCAGAACAGAATGTAGGAAACAGCAAAATATTTTTCATATACAAGGCGATTCTGGGGTTGTTTCCAAAACTCAAAGATCTGATTTCTCATGCTTTTAAATTCATATTGAAAGAAAGACCTACAGATGGTGTCGTTGTTTTAACTAATGCTGAATTCATAACTTGCATTATTAGTATTTTTCTAGATTGTTATATGCTCTAATATTGTCTGTGTGTCTTGTATCAGTATTAATCAATAAAGTTAAAATGACTTGTGCTGCTGCCTGTCCTGGCAAGGACTCAACTCCTACCTGTAGTGATCTCAGGCTGTAAAACGCCCCGGGGTGGACTGTGCTAATGTCATTGCCATGCAACATGAGCATTTCCAGTTGCCGTAGTGACCTGAATTCTGACCCCTCGACCTCCGTCAGGCTGTTATAACTGTTGGAGAGAGAGAAAAACAGCACCAGTTACTGGGATGAAAGGCTAACAGGGGGTCATCAGGAGGGTCAGAGGGATAGGAAACTAAAATTCATTAGCAGTCGGTGTTTGCTTGTGTGTGTCTCAGTAATGTGACCTTATGTAGTGGAAAAGGTTAGGAATGGATACAATGAATGGAAAGAAGACAGAGACCTCAGTTGGTCAGTTGGACCTGCAATTATTTCCTCATTCTTGCCTTCACTATGTGAAAGACAAAAGCACAAACACCACACACATCAAGAGCTGCTCTCATGTAGCATCTTTTCACACTAATATACAATCCAGTATAGACAGGTATATGTGCATATGAACATCAACAATAAAAAAAATACAAAGAACTATTGAAAAACCTCTCTTGCAGTCTTCAGGTTTGTGCACATTACAACACACATCTGTTAACGAGTCAAACTTGTTGCCAAGTACAGTATAGAACAGTAGATACCAGAGCCAAAGACATTATTTATCACAGGAAACACAGCAGAGCACGTTGTGTGTTGGCAGCGTCTGACAGCGTTTGACAGATTTCTGAGTGTGAGTGTTAGTCAGCTCTTCCAACACCAGAAATCAGAACAGTATTGTCTAACTTAGTCTATTATCTTGAATCTTGAGTTCCCAAACTCTAAAACACGCAACATTCCTCGGGTGCAGCTATCCCTACCTCAATTGAACACATATGGGAGATTCTGCGTTTTTCCGCTGCCATCAATAAAACAGCCAGCTCACAATATATCATTGAGTGGCCACTTTCATCCAGAGTGTCTTTCCTTACCATGATGCACATATTCTTAGTGTAGGTTTCCCCCATTGGGAACTGACCTTTGGCAGTGTCAGTGCTTTGCTCTTATAGCATAGTGAAAGCTCTTGCATTCCTTCAGTATACAGGACTTCCAAGCATTCGCAGGCCACGTTTCAAGGCACAATGAAGCTCAAACACTCGACTGTCATCGTACTGAAGAAACGCCAAGACAATGAGTTGACATTTTCAGAGGTGGAATGCAGCAAAATATGAAAAGATTGGCTACTGTGGCCAATTATTATCCTGATACCTTCAGTATTTTAAAGGTTTTCAGCAGGATCTATCTGCATGAAGCTTATATTGATACTGAAAACTAAATTGAGTCTGATCAATGTCCTGGACTGCTTGCAGACTAGCTGCATCCAACTGCCTAAACGATCTCTTGTTGTGTCTCAATCAACTTCTATGTAGTACATTGTAGTGCACTATTTTTAGGAGCGTAGTGTTGTCTCAATTCACGTACAGTCATTTTGCACTTATGGAAATGATGATTGCAACATTTAACCAAATTACAACCAGCACCAATGATTTCTTTGAAATCATTGATTCCTGTTTCTTTGAAACGAAATTGTAGCATCTTTGTTTCCTTCAACCTGCTGAAAATTTACCAGTAAGTTTATTACATAAATGTTTTTTGTTGTAATCTACACAGTTTCCTTGATCACCATTTTTACAATGCCGGTGGTCCCTCCCCTTCTGCTATGTAGCTTAAGTGGCGACCAATAAGTGTCCAGAGTTCTGCACTCAACTGTTGTGAGCGCGCTATCCAAGTACAATACATTTTGCCACAAGGGACAGTGTAAAAACACTTATGTACTCAAAATAGCAAGTATAAGTATGCAAACTGAGGCACAGCATGTGTGTCCTTCACATATTTTTGCAGTCTATTCCCTATTATTTGCACAGATGGGGTATCCTCAAAGGTATTCATGGTGGTGCTCTCGATTGTAACAAACAAAAATTGATGGATGTTGTTGGGTGAAGTAAAGATAGTTTCAGCACAATATTTGTTTTACCTTTTTGCACACCTGGCCAATCAGTGTTTGTTTACAAAAATTGTTAGGCATAGCACCAGAAAATCAGAAGTGGGTCACTGTGGGGAAAGTAGTTTCACATGCCATTAGGTCAGCAAGTGATCTTGGTCTAGTTCACGCACTCTCATTGAAACAGTTAGAGCTTTTTCAGCTTTAAAGATGGCAGATTTGTCTGTGATGTTTTCCATAATTTATCATTACTGTATCATGATAGAGTGCATGGAGAAAGAGCTGAAGCTAAGAGTCATTGTCACTATGCCAGACACTCTAAATATGAAAAACTGCTGGCTATTAGATATCAACACCCACATCTTCACAACCATCAATCCATTTGCATTGGGGTTGTTCCCTCTAGGTGGTCCATGCCATCATCCACGTTACTCACTAAACAATGGCACGCAAGTTCCTTTGAAAGAGGATGGACACCTGCACTTCTTAGAGCGGTTTCCTTTTGAATTCAGAAATACTAAAGGAGAACAGGTCCCAGAGTGTAAATAAAACATTATAAAAATGCCTGGTGTGAACATATACCAACAGTTTTGCATTAGAGACTTAATCCGCGTGGTCTGCACCCCATTTTACAGGGTGGTCTAATGTTTAGAAAGTGAGAGGCTGTTAGCTCCCTAAAGGTTTGGTCCCCCTCCAAATGTCTGCTCTGCTGAAGTGTTCCCTTTATTTCCATCAGACCATACAATGCCTTCTGCCCCACACAAAGAAACAAGCATCAGGAATCAATAGGGGAAAGAGTACACAACAGCAACATCAAACAGTAATCAGCAGTGAAATCCATTAGAATATATGTGGAGAACTGAAAGCTGTGTGCTCAGTTTTGACTTACAAAGCTTCATCATCAGCACATCGTTTCTGCTGCTATGCCTGTGAAGCTGTCTGTTCTCACACAGCACATACGCTGTTTGCAATAAAGATGGTGACAGATTTACCACACCAAATCTTTTGTAATTTCTGAAACAATTAGTTCTTAATTTCAGACAGAGACAGACCAATGCAACCTTCTCATTTTTAACTGACTACAGCTCTTTCTAGTGAGCTAAATAAGCTATCGTTGGCTCCATAAGTTGTGACACCAATGCAGAAGTGACAAAAACTGCAGTTCCTCGAACAGTAACTTGAGGCCGGCTACAGGACAAGTCAATCTCCATGAGCCCCCATATTAAAATGCTCAAACAGTATGTGCGACTTTAATGTTACCAGAGAAATCGACTTTAGAATACAAATGTGTTCGGTAATGCTATGGGGTAGGAAGTTCGGCAGAGGTTGCTGGAGTATATACTTTCCCAAATAGAATAAAAAACAGGACAGAGCCCCTAAAGTTACAAGTCTAGCATCGCTTCCACACTGTGGGGAAATACTACACGGTGGATGTCCTATCGTTTAGGATTTTCTTTAGCCTAACTATGTAAGATAATGTATTGAATGCTCCTTGGCCTTGGAAGTAACACTGAGTATAGACATGCTAACATTTGCAACTTAATAACTCATAACTACTTATACTCTGACTGACTGATGCGAAAACCCCACCAGGCACATCTTAGTCAGTCGCCATAAGCGTTTCAGAAGCAGAGCGTTTTCACCTACCAGACTTTGTTTGCTTGCTCAGATTTGGTCGTTTTCCTGGTTTATGTGCTTCTAAATATGTTTCTAAAAATGTAAATATGCTACTTAGTGGGGCCAGTGGGATTTGAAACACTGACTAGATTGGCTGTGATTAACTCGGTGGCCGTGGTGCATGTAATATTTGTATATGCTTCAATATTTAGACATTCAGTTGACAGCAGTTGTTAATTTATGTTTGCTCTATGTGTGTTTTTTTTATGTAAAAAGTTAGATTCATAAACATCAAGGAAAAGGAATCTATTACTTTTTTTCCATCGGGCCTGAAGGGGGTGGTGTGAATTTATAATTATATAACACTTTTGCTCTCGCCAAGCCTTTTCCAGCATAGTTAGTTGGTCCCTATAGTGTAATACTGGCTGTATAAAACAGCACATGCATTTTATTTTGGTTTTAGACCAAGATTATCTGGAATGCACTGATAGCTCCCACACTTCTGCTTCCACAGTACAGGAGCGCATATGGAGACAGTTTACCTCCTGTAGACCGTAGCTTGCCCCTGCATTGTAGATTTTGTGATCATTTTCCTACTAGCCTATCAAATTATCATATCCAGTAGTGAAAGGCAGGATGGGAAGGTCTGTGGGGCTCTGATGTGCCCACATGCACATGATAAGCCTCCCGTCAACAAAAGTGGAGCTCTGACTTGTGTTTGCCAAGTGGTTCGCCATGTCGATATGTATTGTCTGGAGCCAATATGAGACAAAGCAATTTGTTATATACAAAAGACAGTGGGCATGGTGATTTCTCTGCTGTGCTGGAGGGTAGTAAAAACTCCATCCACAATACAGAAACCCACATGGAAGTGATTAGGAGATTTTATCCCCTCCGGAGTCAGTTCGGCACCACATGCTGGTGCTAAGCCCTTATCTTCTGGGTTTAAAGCAGATGTTGTCAAATTAAGTGCACCATAGGTGGTGTGCTGATTATCCCAGTGATGAGGCTGCTGTCTTTGGTGCACAATCGGCGTCTTTAGTTCCTATGAAAGGTTGACATATGATAAACGGATGGCAAGCAGCAATATGTTTTTTATGATTTGAACCCCTGAGGCAAGAGAGTAATTTTTCTGTTGGAGCCATGGCATGAAAAAAAGAACAGTCCTGATGCTATCTTGCCAACCGAAAAAAAGCACTTGTCTCAGCATTATGCTTTGTGAGTTATTAGAGGCAGTGATGCTCATTTGTTAGCTAAAGAAAACACCTCTCTGACAAATTACCTCCACCACATTCCACGCTATTTCCTGTAGAGTGTTTACTTTTCATTCCCTTGGGGCCGCCGTTGATAACAATGGCTCAATGCTTCTGTGTGCATGCGTGTTTCTGCATAGCGACTGAGTCTTACCCAAAGTTGAGCCTCTCTGTGTCTTTAGGAAAAGTTTTTGGTATGGCGGTGAGGTGCCTGAACGTACAGTGGACCTCTTTAACGCCCGGACAGCTACAGCTCTGTGGGCAGGATGGGATGGCATTTGCGAGGGAGATCTACAGAGAAGAGAGGAGGTATGCGAGGAAGAGAAGGGGCGGATGGGATGAAAGAGGAAAGCAATAAGATGGAGTTAAAGGAGATTAGATAAACGAGGGAGCAGTCAGGAGGGGCAAATTCAGAAATTCAAAAAAGATGAGATAAGAGAAGGAGAAGCAAACAGATGAGTTCAGACCTGTGTAGGCACTGACAGTTTAGAAAGACATATTATATTAACATTCTGCCTTAATCCCATCAAGCATTTTTTAAAGATGACTTATTCACGCGTGAGTCAAAATTTTTCAACATTTCCTTAGAAAAACTGCATTTTTTTTTTAAAAGAAAATGAATATACACATATGTCAGCCTCCTTTTCTTATAGATTGTATTCAAGCATTCACCGGCGTCCATGAGAAGACGAGAGCCCTCCTGCAATCAACATTTACCGTTTGCCACAGCAGTGATGAGAAGAGCAGAGGAAAACACGCTGCGGCCAACCTGCAGAGGATGTTGGCGCACCACCACAGCGCCATGACTGGATGGCTGTCTGACCGCTCACGTCATTAATACACCTGCAGGAAGGGATGGACTGATTTAGATGCAAACATGAACAGAACAAACATAAAATAGAGTAGATGCAGGGCTGTTAGTAGTAGTGGATTGTGTCTTGTACAGTAAAAGTGATAAAAACTGACTCAATGTAGTGATATTGTTATTGATCGATGTGCTCAGCAAACAAGTGGCTTGTGCAAAGTGAACTCTACTTTACCTTTTGCCTGTTGCATGAATGGGAATGTAGTTTATAGAATGGATAGATACGTTATAGAGGACAGTATACACTATAGAAAATTTATATTACACCTGCATGAAGTGATTTGTTGGCCACTTGGGGGCACCAGAAGTCCACTTGTAAACACAACACTGAAATCACTTTACAAAAATGATATAACGAACAACATTCATTTGCATCCTGCATTGTTTTTTGGTCTCCGACAACTCAGTTATCTGATGTGTTAGCTTCTGAAAGCTTCACTATGTTCACCAACTAGTCTCTCTCAACAAAAGAGGCTACATATCACCACCATATAGTTAAGGGGAACTGCAGTCGGGGCAATAACTATCTGTGTGTTTGTTGGGTTTGCTACAAGAGACCACTTTCACATGTGGTCACGTGATCTAATATAAAAATATTGTTTATAGCAGTTTTAAGGTCGTAATATGGGCTCATTTCTAAAAGATTATTGTACTCTTGCTCCTAAAAACAGGCCACATTCACGAGCACAGTGCCATAATAGTATACACATAGCTTTCAGTGCATGGACATGCCCTGTCTATATATACACACGTATGCGCCCATACATATTCAGCTGATTTTTCACCCTTTGACTTCTGACAGCTGAGAAGCTCTCGAAACTCAGAGATTCTGTCTGTAGTTCCGGCTAGTCGCGATGAAAGAGAAAAAAATCCACATAATGACTTGCAAAATGCATTACATTAATAACCAGTGCACGCAGGCCCAGGCTTGTGCACCCACAGATGTTAGACGAAGAAACAAAGAATTAGCAAGAGAAAGAATCAAAGACAGAGTAAGCCGACAACTGCAGCAGCTCCTCTTACACAAAACTAGCAAAATAGTCGCCCTCAAGGTTGATAAATCACGTCGGAGAGGTTTTATTCCTGCGCGCCTCTTTTGTGTATTTATTTGAAGACACACAATAGACAAACCGTCTGTCTGTGATGGGGATTAAGGGAACTCTGGTAGCCCCAACAAATACTGGAAAATAGAATTCAATACATGAAAAACAATGCGACAGACAGGAGAGTGGAAAGCCACTTAACACGGGCAGCTGTGGTTCGCTACAGCGCCAGGTGGTTTGGCACTAATTACGTTGAGTTAAATGTTAACATACTCCTTTAAGGGAATTACGTACCAATTACATACCAATTACATACAAGCACACTCATCGAAACACACTCACACACACACACCAATCAGATCACATACAACACACACACACATGAGGTATTTTAAGCCATTAGAGGCCAGTTTGGGGTTTCTGGTTTCCACTTCTATCTCTGTGTTTTCTCCACACAGGGAGGCTGATTCACTTAACAGCTGTGTGTGTGTGTGTGTGTGTGTGTCAGTTGTGACAGGAAGACAGGAGTGCCCTAGAATTTGACCTGGATCGTAACATGTTTGATAATCAAGCTCTCTCTCTCTCACAGACACACACCAGTTTGGATTTCCTGATCTGTCAGATACATTAACCTACATAGAGATCAGTCAGTCAGGCTCGCTGTTTATTTGAGCGATGACAGTTCAGATAAATTGAATCGTTTCAGATTGTAACAAGTGACAACTGGTGAGAAGATTAACTAATCTAACGGTCTCAGTGCCAAGTTATGTTTCATGTTTCTTTAGTACCAGGATCTGTAAAGGTGGAAGCCAATGAAGTGTTGGCTTTGCAATATGACACGTTTGGCACTGTGGCGAACATCAAATGAGAATTTGGCCTGCTGTGATTTACATCATCTGGAGAGTCTACAAGAGCACAGTCTGCATTCACATTAGCAGCTTTGTGCTTGGCTTTAAGGCTAAATGCTTAATCTTAGTTTAGCATATTAGAATGTTAACATGTCGCTATGAGCCTTGAAGACACAGTACTGCACAGACTGTTGGAAACATTAGTTTGGCAGGCATAAACTATGGCACTGGACTCAAAATTCAAGGAAGTAATTCACGTAATTTCATTCTGAGGTGTCCAAAGGCTGTGACAGCATGGCTAAAGAGCTTTCAACCATATCCCATGGCTGTCATTAGCAGCTGACCGTGACATGTAGTTGAATTATCTGAACATAGTCATTGGACCGTAAGCCTGCCTTAACCGATCTGGCCGCTTGGAAGCTGAAATGCAAAGACGTCAATGAAATTTTTACGACCTTCCAAACCAGTATTCACTCTCCTTTTAGGTCTGCTTTTGGTCCCCACCAACTTCTAAGGAAATATTTAGAGCTGTCTACATACTGCAGTACTTCTAATCACACATAAATCAAATGAATGAGACTGAAAAACTCGGTAGTGCTGAGAGGAGTCAGGTGATTTTGTCACTAATCATTTGCGTACGTATTGATTCAAGAAGAATGAACTTTCGCACAAATTCCACGCGTTTGCAGCTAATACAGTTTGTGCATTTACAACCTCCAGGATAGTAATGATTTATTGATCCACAGTGGGAAATCTTCTCCGCCACATGGAGGTCAGAGGTCAGGGTCGGCTCTGGAGCTGCTCAAGATTCATTCTGCCACAAGAGCTTGAACTTATCCCCTCAGGGTCTTTAATGACTTTGACACCTTGTGGCCAAGTTAATTAAAAATCACCCTTTACTTTTTAAAAAGGCAGTATCTGACTTTCTCATGAATGTCTTATGTTGAAAATCTGTGTCTATGATCTAAACGACACGTCGGAAGGATGCTGGATGCATTTAATTGGGTGTTACACGCATCTGTTCAGCGACCCTCACTTTTAATGTGGCTCAGGTAAGACTAAAACCTGATCCTGCAACAGCTTTTACCTTGACTTTACGGCACAATAAAGGTGTCAATTCAGTCAGCCTCTAGTGTCGAGAGTTATGATGACCACAGGTAAACGCCGTCCTCTGCTCCTGCCCTTCCTCCTAATGGCTTTACCAGATCTCCTGCGTTAGTACTTTGGACACTTTGGAGAGCGTAAAAACAGAAAAGACGAGGTAAGGTGATGCAAGGGGAGAGAGAAAAGGGAAGGAAGGCACCAGAGGAAGGAGAACAGAAAGAAGAAAAGGACACTTAGTACCCCTCCCAGACTCTGACCTGACAGAGATAAAGTGCTGTACTTCCACCGAGAGAGCCAGAACACTACGCTGCCCGACCTTCTACTTATTAAAATCACATGTTCACTGGCACTGGTTCTCTTTAAATCCTGCCAAAATTCATCATTCACGCCTTTGTTCCTTTCTATATGGGCTTCTTCATGATCAATGTAGCATGCAAGGAGTCAAAATCAGATGAACAGAGTTATGAAGAGAAAAGGAAAGGCTGTATCTGTACCGTAAGGGGAATATACTGTGGAAACCGTACCAATAGATCATTGGATCATCATGTTTTTTTGCATCATCTTCAGTATGACTGATGTGTTTAGCATGATGCTGAGACACTTTGGGAATTTTCCATTTTATTGGCCAAAAATGCACCTCAGTCCGTTCAAGTTTGAGCCATCAAATCTTTCCCCGTGCTGTCCAATACCTTCAGGAGAAAATAGAAGTATAGGTGTAACTAATAACATAGATTCTAACTCTTCTATTATGTCCCGGTCCCCGCCATTAACCCACTGCTAATGGCGTAAATTAAACTTTTGGTTTATTACTGCTATGCCGTATCAAAATGTACAAACTACATTCATCTGGAAATGGAAGAAAAGGCAGTTTGATGGCAACCTTTTGCCTTTTGGCTGCCTGAGCTTGGCTGTTTTTCATCGCTAATGCTGGCATACAAGTGTTTGACAGTCAGTCATACAGTTTACGAACACCAGCCAGGCGTGCTACATCTCGCAGCCTAGAACGCGTTAGATTAATCGGCGTAGTTGCGGTAAGGAAAACATCACCACGTGTCTTATTTTCGATTACGTTGTTCAATAATCTTCCCAACAAATTTCTTTGGCAAATTTTCGTGAAAGCTGATCAAAAGCCAAATCAGTCTCCTTAATATATGGTGTGTTCTTTAAAGAATGTTTGAGCAAGGCCAATACATCTTTATGTCGAAAGCATTACGCCGACTGCCAGCCAAGTCACAGCTGCTCGATTCAAGATAACACATGTCATGAGAGGAATACAATATGATTCCCACATGTTTTCCACGCAAGTCTGATATCATGTGCTGCCCATATATCCTCATTCAGAAATCGCTTTTAACATCATGTGCAGGGGGGGGGGGTTGCTATTGGATACCAACCTCGTCTCCGAAATGTATTTAGCAAGTTGAACATCTGTGTTTAACGACTGACAAACATTTGAACATTACGATTCAGGGGAGTTATTTGATATAACAATTATCCTCTCCACCTACTCACTTCAACATCGCCTTGCTGATGGTAATTTATTTAGATTTATTACAGCGGGACATAAAATTTATAGTCTTTAGAGACTCTGCTGGTAAATAGAGACGGCTTTGGTTTTTAGAAGTCTGTTTTATTTATAGATGTTGTAAATGTGTCATAAAATCGTAAAATATGGAGCAAATGTCCCTTTTTTCCCCCCTTTTTGTGTCACGCAACTAAGGTTTGTCTTTACATACACGGGGTGAGAAACAAAATCATCTGCCTGGATGTTAATCAATCGCTTTTAATCATTTTCATAGGCAGATTCCTTTCAAGATTTGCTTTCCAAGTACTGGCTGTAAATCTCTCAAAGGTTTTAGGAAGGCTTCCTGCAGTAGCACGGGGAGACGTTAAAGTGGCTTTAAAGTAAATCTAAAATACTCGAGGCAAAGTCGAGCACGCTTTATTGAGCCTCTGGCTTATCATAATTAAAAGCTGGCTCCCTTTAGTCATTAAAACAAAGCTGCATGTGCCTAATAAATACTTGGTTTTATATAGACCGCCTGTTTGCCTGAAGTGCTCATTGCTCCCAATATGATTTAAATACATCACTGATAACAGGCTGGATTTCTGTGCCTTGCACACAGTATACAAAGTATTTCAGATGCTCCTTGCACACAATCTTGTGTCTATGTCTGTCTCTTTTAGGTGGGTGTTGGATGCACCGTGTAGGTCAAAAAGTACAACAGCTTTCAAAGACAAGTGCTGGTTCATAGCTGTGAACAAAAAGTGGTTCAGTAGACCAAAAATAGACATCACTGGACTGTCTGCCGCTAATTTCACTTGACACGAGTCAATCATCGCCGCACCAACCACATCTGTTACTACACGATGGTGAGTATGAAATCAGATTTCAAAGTGAGGCAGCATTCTTTGATGCTGCGAAGATAAACGCGGCTCTAAAGCTGTCACTGCTGCAGCCTCGTGACACTCATTAGACAACTTTGGTTTATTTAACTGACAGTTTTAAGTGAGGACAATTAGTCATTAACCATACATCAACTTCAGTTAAGTGTGTGTGGTTCAAACCCCTGGAAGAAAAAGACACTTAATGAGAATCTTCACAGAAAACGATGCCCTGAGAACGAGCAAACCTTAACCAAACAAACCAAACAACAGCGTGTGTTAAAGTTACTTTTACATCTGGGAGCATTTAACAAGTCCTCATTATGAAAACCACAAGAGACTCACCTGGAAATTCCTCCAGAAGGGGGGACAAAATAAACAGCTTGAGTACAAAATAGACCCCAAAACAAGTCCTTTACTTTTTGACTGCAGGCTGGAAAGTCAAAGTTTTACAAGAAAAACAGGCGTAAAAAAAAAACAGTATCCAGTTGGTGTTTAAGTCCTGTGGATGTTTGCCGACTTGTAAAGCCACCGAGGTCCTGAGGTCTGTGAACAGACAGAGCAGGAGCAGGATGGAGCTTTCTATGTGTGTGTGTGTGTGTGTGTGTGTGTGGATTAGTTTGACCCTCTGTTGGTCTTTAAGGCATCTGGATTTCAGATCAACTTCTTTCTCGTCCCGTTCGGTAACTGTGCAGTCAGGAATGCTCCTTCTCCATCCCCTCCTACACCTACGCTCCTTCCTTCACCTCCTCCATTCATCTCCTCTTCCTCTCTCCCCGCTTTAACTACCCCTCGTCCTCCCTCTCTGAGATTCTTGACTTCCATTTCACACAGGCGATCCTGGTGGAAACATTATCACTTTCCTTTTTTTTTTCCTCCTTTCCTTTTCTCTGTTTTCTTTCTCTCTCACTCCCTCTGGTTTGCCTTCTCTTTCAGTCTGTTTTTCTCTTTACACGCTCTCACCTTTCCAACCCTCCACCTCCCTCTTCTTTCTCTTTTCAGCCTCTTGAGGTACATTACAGCTTCTGAATACAGATTAGCCAATTATAATAACCTGTCTTTAGATATCAAACCTGCGCCGGCGGCTACACACACTGACGCGTCCTTTCCAAAAGTTGGCAGGCAGTCCGTATTATTCATATGATCTGCCCGGATAAAATTTACAGTGTATTAAACAGGATGGGGAGGCTTTAGCAGTCCAGTTGTTTAAGCTTTAAGCCTCTGTAACTGTACCTAATACCTGCAGTGTTGAAACATTGTGGCACCATACATTGCTGTGTGTTGACATAGCATGTCACAGGATTGATGCTGGCTTTTTTCACGTACAGTCTGGGCTTTTCATAACACTGCTGAAGGCTAATTTTGAGTCTTGACATATTGTGCACGTTGGCTGTGTAATAGGTTTGATCTTGTTGGTGCCATTTGGAAACACTTAATTCACTGACCTGCTCACTTGTTGTCGTCATACTCTAAACAAACCTATATGAACAGGCTTTTTGTAACAGAGCTCCTTTGTTTAGTGCCTAACCTCTGGCTTCACTTTTGTTTACTTCGTTTAGGGAAGAAAAAGATGAAAAAGCTTGTAAAAAGTTTTGCACAGGCCTGTTAAAAACTGTTGGAGCAAAAGTATACATACACCCACAAAATGAAAATTCTTGGTGGTTATTTACTCATACTTTATTTTTTAATAGCCATTGTTGAATAAGACCTAAATATATCTGACATAACAGTCAGGGTACGTGTAGAATGTGTTCTTGAGGTTTTGATCATGTAACATGAGTTTCATTGGCAGATAATTTGACCAGTTTTTATGGAAATGTTTTATGACTTTAGAAGTTCAAGTTTCCATTCTTTAGCCACGATGGTGTAGCTTTGCATGGACCAACAG
This sequence comes from Larimichthys crocea, assembly GCF_000972845.2. Classification (NCBI taxonomy): domain Eukaryota; kingdom Metazoa; phylum Chordata; class Actinopteri; family Sciaenidae; genus Larimichthys; species Larimichthys crocea. The sequence continues at coordinate 43,085,906 of NC_040011.1, forward strand.
TTTTTGTCCTAATTCAACTGATTTTTGTGAAATGCTTTGACAACTATTAGTACAAACCATTTTGCAACCATTCATGGCTCCCAGATGATCTTTTGGTGATCTTTTTATCAGCACTTACGCCAAAACCCTCGTCTTTATCTGTCATGTCACGGCCACAATGCTCTTTTGGTTTGTTCTCTATGCGTCTTCAGACCCTACAAGAACCATTTCAGAAGTTTTTTCTTTGGTTTATGTGCACCTACCATGAGTAAATGTGCTTCGGATCGTTTTAATGAACAGCAGTTTGAACAGGGTGTTTTATTTTGAAAATTGCCTGGATTCTCTATGCCGTTTCTGTGTCTGACTTCCAGCCAGCTCGATCTACTCTGTGCAGATTGATGTGGCTATCTTGCAGAGTCCGTCAAAGACAGGACAGCTGAATATTCTCTGCAGAGCCGAGCGGAGACCTGCTTCTGGGATGCTTCTGAACTGGACCTCAGCAGGACCAGGTGGGGTTTTAAACATTGACTAGAACGACCATGATTAATAACTTAATAATAAACTGAATAACTTAGCTTTAAACCTGATTCCAGGCTCCTGAATCACACATATAACTGCTTGAGCTATTCAGATGAGGAAACATCCAGGCCAGTCAGTTTGTAGGCAAGAGTATGGGAAGCATCTACATGTACATGTTCCAGAGGCAGAAAGGGCGACAAGAAAATTACTTCAAAATGGCAACAACAGTGGACCACCATACTGACACAGCTGTTGTTGTGAGTGGACTTGTATATGTCGCTACTAATTGGTAAGGGTGGGAGAAACAACCCAAACAGAAAATTGCTAACATGAATCAGCTGAATTATGAAACAAAGTTTTTGAATAGATCTGTTCATCAAGTTTGACAAACTTGACAGGATAGAGGGGCCATTCATCACAGAGAGCTCACTATGTTTAGATAAATAAAAAAAAGAAAGGACATTATATTAAATGATGTGCTTCATCGGACGTGTGCCAGATTTATGACAAGAATTCATTCATTCTTTTCTAATCCCGAGGTGTCTCAAACAGGAGACAACTGTACTCGGACATCACTCAGCATCTTCTTTCTGCACTTTTCTGCCATCCAAAACTATTATACTAACACACACACACACACACACACACACACACACTCAGTCATCAGTTTATCATAGTGATTATGGTGCCTGGTGCCAGGTCCATGGGCTAAATCTCACTAGCATTCTTGTGCCACATTCTTCTTCCTTCACAAATACAAGTGAGACATTGTAAGCAATAACAAGCTTTGCATCCTGTTTTGACAGGATTATTGCAATGTTTTTTTGATGTGCATGCATCTTTGCATAAGTATTAACATTCTTATGGCTCCTCTAACTTAGAGAATAAATCTCATTGATTGACTTTGATACTGTTAACTAACTTAGAGAATAAATCTCATTGATTGACTTTGATACTGTTAAAAACTCAACTCAACTCAACTCAACTTTATTTATAAAGCCCTTTAAAAACAGCCGCAGCTGACACAAAGTGCTGTACATAAAATAGAACATGAAATAAGACATATAAAATAATAAACGATAAAACAATGTTAAAATAATATTAAAGCAAAAACAGAAACAGAGTCTCATGCTGGGTTAAAAGCCAAGGAATAAAAATGGGTCTTAAGACGTTTTTTAAAAAGAAACGTGTCATCAACTTCCATCAGAATATCAATACAGACACTTGTTTTAGAAACAGTACAACATGTTGGCTGGCCAACAAGAACTTTTGTACTGTAGTAGGCAACTTAACGTCGCCACAGTTGCAATATATTTTCCAAAAACAGTTTTTCCAAGTATCATTAAACTGAAAATCCACAGTCTGCAATCAAACGTTAAATACCACCAATCAACCTTTTTCACAGCAGCCATTTTTACTCGAAATAGTAGGGTCAACGCAGGTGTTTCCAATGATACTCATTAAGTTTCTGTTTCTTTTACCTGCAACGTGTCCATCACAGCAGCACCCTGACTCTGTTTCACCTGAATGGAGCTGAACCTTAATCAGTATCATTGGTAACACCTGTGTTTACCCTGCTATTTCAAGTCAAAACGGCTGCTGTGAAAAAGCTTTATTACCCGTATTTAACACATTTGACTGTAGATCGTGGTTTTTCAAGTCTGCTGGCAAATTTGTGAAGTTGCCGACTGCAGTACCATTTGGTGAACAGCTGGGAAAACCAACACAATGCACTGATGATGTGTCACAAAGAAGTCTCTGTACTGATAATGGAGTTTATGTTTTTTCATCTGTTTTCATTTTATTTGTGATTAAATGTTTTCATTTACCACTTTTAAATAACTCTCTTATTTGTATCCACTTCAGCGAGTGACTTCCCAAAATATCTTTTGACATCAACCTGAGAAAGCTCCTGATGGATTCAGTGGTGCATGAGACTGCAGTGACATTAGAGGTAGCAGGTTAGCCAGAAAAGGCTAGTTTTTAAAAGTCATACCCTTTACTTTAAATGTCTTTTGGATGTTTTACATTCTGGTATTCCACTATGATGACAGGAAAACTGGAGGAAAATAACAGAAAGAATTGGAGTTGATTTCTGAAAACAATCAGAGGATGAGCTGAACAAACATACTATACCACCAATGTAGCGGGCTAAGCAAGGTGGGCAATACCATTGAAATGAAAGGATCAATTATCAAATTAATGGATGCCCATAAAATTTATCAGGTTATGTAACATCCATCCATTTCTTTTTGCTTATCCGGGGTCGGGTTACAGTGGCAGCAGGTTTAGTGGGCTGTTTCAGATTCAGTCCTTCTCCCCAGCAATGTATGGGGATGTAGGGGATCCCAAGGCAGTTGGACATGCCCACACCTCCAAAGGAAGGTGCCACTGGGGCATGGATGCAACCTCAGCTGGCTCCTTTTGATCGGAAGGAGCAGAGACTTTACTCTGAGTTCCCTCTGGATGTCCGAGCTCTTTATCCCATCTCTTCCCTCGACGGAGAAAGCTAATTTTAGTCGCTTTTATCTGCAATATCATTCTTTAGGTCACTACCAACGCTTGTGACAATAGGTGAGGGTTACAACATAGATGGACTGGAAAAGAGCTGACAAAGCCCGAAATAATCATCATCATAATCACCATCTGCAGGGAGAGGCATATGAGTTGTGCTTTTTGACAGCCTGGTGAGTGGGAGGCAAAAACAGGGACCTGGGTGTGCTTTTTCCCAGCAGACTGGTCCTAGGGAATCTTACCTCACTGGTGGGGAGGGAACCGGAGCTGGTGCGTGACCTTTATGTAAAGCACTGGTTCCTGAAGGGGGTTTAAGTATCTCAGGGTTATGCAACATTCTTTCTATAAAATTCAGAGGATAACATTAATGTACAATACAACTTGTGAGGAAGGAAACTGAGGTGCCAGCAATAAAAAAATCTGTTAAACTATCTCGAGGCCTTTGTATAACCATGTTTTGATGTAACGTGTCTCAAACCCTTTGAACAGTGCCAAAGAAACCTTTGACGTATCATCATGTACCAATCATGTTTCGCCTTAGGGTAGGTAATTAGTTTTCTTCGTTTATTGCAACTCTCAGCAGAAAGGTCGAGGCACAGTTGTATTATTCTGTCTTAACCTTAGTATGATCTTCTGATGATCTCCTCTGTTCCCATTCATTCCTTTTAAATCTCTCACCGCTGGTTCCTCATTCTCTTAAGTCTCACAAGCTCCGGAGCTCTTTAACATGCGGCCTTTCTCTCGACTTAATCTCCCCAGTTACATATTTCTATAAAATGCCTACGCTTTCTCTTTGTTTCTTTGCCCTGTATTGTAGTCCTGCAGGCTGAGAAGCAGTTCTCAAAGCAGATCCCCTTTGAAAGGAACTCTTCAGTTTATTTGGACTGGCTTTAGCGCAGAAGAGGCTCCATTCCAAACATTGACCGGTGGATTAAACACTTGTTGACTGTAGCTCAGCTGGTGTCTTGATTCAGCTGGTGGGTCCTAACCTTGTGTTGTTGGATAATTTCTCTGCTCCTCTGAAGAAAAGCTCAGATATACTGAATACACACAGGAGAATAACATCGCGTGCTACCAGTTAAACATTTGTTCAGTTTGTATATAGCATAACATGAATAAGAATATTCCGCAGCGTTGTGCAGTGCAATACACTATGTTTAACACAATAAACAGCTATTTATAATGCTTTCATGTGGGAAAGTTTGATCAGAATCACAGCAAATTAGTTCAGTTTTGTTTTATTTAGCAGGGAAATACTCAACACAAACAAGAGCAAGACTAATGGTGTGTCCACAAACACTCTTTGACGCGAAAGGATTACACATAATGTCAAAGCAAAGATGCAAATGTGCATCCGATTGTGCCAAAATGGGCAACACGGATAGTAGAAATGTGTCTGTGCAAGTTGAAAATATAAATTTTTGAGCTAAGAGTTCACATGTACATGTTTATGTGTCAGGAGTATTGTTGACACAGTCAGTAAGTGACATGGATGTCTCGAGGAGTGACCTGGTGGTAGAGCCAGAAGCTTCTGGAGGAATTAACACCAGATTCTGCTGTGATTTGGAGCCTTTTACCAGTGGTAGGTGAGCTCAGAGTTTATGTTTTAACCTTTTGGTATTATAAAGTGGGTTGGAGGTGCTAACCGCATCCAGCTGTCTAAAAGGAACCAGAGCTCTATAATACTTCTACATATGTAGGTATAAGGAGATTGGTAGGAGACAAGGAAATAAGGAAGTTTAATTATCTGGTAAGTTCTTAAAATATGTGTCTGTTACTTGATACCAACACTTGATTATAGGCCTTCTTTACCATGAACCAAGTTAGACGCATATAAAAGAAAGTTGTTTGCTTGTCGTCTTGCGGACAGACTTATGTAGTGATTTTGGTATCTTTTAGATACATTTATTGCCATTAAATGACAGCAAAATGTATATTTTGGGTTCATACTGCTGTAGTAAGCTAGATCGAGGTAAACACAAAGTAAACACAAAATGAAATTTCATCATTTACCACGTCTAATGTGGCACTAATGCAAAGAATAACTAAGGCTGATGGCAATGTTGTTTGTTTTGTCAACAGCACCTCACAAATGGAAACATGTTCTATGTGTATTTTACTATGATTATTATTAATAATAAAGCTGGAACATCTGTAGACAACAGGTCCAGGTTTCTGTAGGATTTCATGAGAAAGCTGTAACCTTGCGATACCGCATCCTTACTTTGAGGCTGCCACTGCGAGCGTGTCAGATTACACAGATTACAGAGTGATACATGGCGGTGCGTTCGTGTTCTCAGGGGTTTTCTCCTCTTCTTTCTCTCTGTTATTGTTTTTTATGGTGCCGCACTTTCACTGGATTATCCAGGCCAGCTGTGTTGATTTGTTGGCAGTGATGGGAACAGAGACAGAAGGTACCGAAGCACCTGTATGTCTCTCATCTATTCCTCTCCCCAGCTCTTGTCACGCACTTTCCGTCTTCTCTTTCTCACTCGCTCCTTCGCAGAGCCAAGATTCCATCAACCGACTGACCATAAAACATTAATGTCCTCCATTTACTGTGTTGCACTATTTTATCACTCCACAAGGTCAAGTTTCTACTTTTTAAGAAAAATACAGACCAGCTGCCTTCCTTCTTACCTTTTACCACGTCCTCTCTCAGCGTGAGAGATCTCCTGGAAGCTCGGAGTTTGTTTTTAGTTTCACGATTTGATACTAAAAAACAGACACCAGAAGAATGTAAATGTCATCCTCCAAGATTCAAGTCAGCCAGACAAACAGTGTTGATAACTGAACTCAACAGCCAAACAAATTCACACCTTTCTTCTCCTTTCACTACTTCTTCGGAAACTCATTCATTCATTCATTCATGAACATTGTGAAGGCAACAACACTGACTTATATGATAATGTTTGTTTTGCTTCAGCTATAAGAAGGAGACCTCATCTTCCATGCCATAGCAGGATCATTGTCGTCAATGATCCTGCCATTTACCCTCATCTCCCCTCTTCTTCCCCTTGCATGAGCATGGACGCCACCTGTTGCTGAATGATTGTAATAATGTCGTGTGTTGGGTTGTTTCCCATTTACAGAACCAGCGCTACAAAAAACTGGATTGCTTTTCAGGGACAGCTTGTGGTTGAATTTTCCAAAAAATGTATCGGATTAGCATCACTGTCAAAATGCTGGCCTGCTCTCATCTGTTGAAAATTTAAAGTCTGTTGTCAGTGTAGTCATTACTGTGGTATGTTACATCTCTAACCACGCCCAACGGTAAAGTCACAATGTCCTGACACCCCTCTGTATCACTGCAGTAAGGTGAGAAGTCACTGGAGGTCAGCAAAAACATGATTTTTAACTAGTATTATTTAAAATGACTACTTTTCTCCAGCGTACGTTTATCCTCAGATGTTATTCATACTGCATAGCCACAATGAACCAGCAGAAATTCCTGTTAATTCTTATGGAAGCTGCTGCATGAAGCCAAAATCATTTGATTTTAATAAAATTACTCAGATCTTCAAGGATGCTTCTGAATTGTGGGGCCCAATTATAGATTTTCCAAATGTAATTATAGCGGTTGTGACACTCGCCGTTTTACAGTGGTTCTTTCACAATGTAAGCTAATGGGAAAAAATTTCATTACAGACTCCATTGCTCTCATTATACAGTGTGGCCACTATATCCAATTGTCATCCAGTTTTCCAATGAATTCCAACTCCTCCTTTTCACGCCACCACCTCTTGGACACCGTTAGATTGACTAACCTACGTAAGGATGGTTGGATAGTGATGCTGGGTGCAGGGTTTACATAAACTCCAGAAGTTGGACAAAAATTACCAGATGGGTTATAGACCCCCAGTATGCATAAGAGTAAACTTTTGCCCATAGAAATGGTTGGAAATGGTTCTAGAGCTTTCAACTACATCTTGTGTTCTTACTCACCTGATGTAGTTTGCTCAACTGTCGTCACATGTACCTAAGTTTGTAACTGTTGTCACATGATAGCAGGTAGATATACAGGTGTGTTGGGGGTGGAGATCATCTCTCCAATAACTTCTCTCTGCTGTTGGATATGACAGTCGATTTGTGAGATGCGTTTGAAAGAAAATTGTTGGTTGGTCCAACAAAACTTATTGCATAATTCACTAAGATTCACAAAAGGACACACCCAAATCAGATAAATACTAGAGCTAGACTGAAATGTAAAAGCATCTTGCACTTCTGGTTATTATTATTTTTGGTTAAATATTTGTAATTACATGACATCCTATGACCTCTCTGGACAGGGATTTGCAAGGTGTGTCTCTGTATCTGTTTCATGTCTGAAGAAGGCCTTGAGGCCAAAATATCTCTTGGGAATACACCAATAAATGTTTATGGAAGCATTATCTAGTGCGCAGACTCTAGCATTACGCTATAATTCACCACGATAACAGTAAAACTGGAATACATGTCAAGTCGTGGCAGATAGGCCCATTATTACCAACTGTGACGGGAAATTATATTTCACAAGATTTGTGAACACTTCCCAACTTTCAGTGCTGCCTGCTACAACAGGTCTCTCCTTGTTTCATGAAACTTACTCATGCTCAAGGTATTCCTCAAAGAACTGCCCATTTGCTTTGTCCTTTATGTGTCTCCTATTAATCTAAATCTTCCCAAGAATCCCATAAAAGCCGATTTTAGTCACCGTGCTCCATAACTTAAGGTACACACTGCTGTTTCTAATGTTTCCCACAACATTTCCTGGTACTGAAATCAGATTTCTTTAGTAGTCTCCCTGAGTAAGAGCCAGTGAACGCTTCATGGTGATTTTTCACTTCCCATTTCTCAGCGAACATATGACAAAACATGACATGAGTTTAAGGTGAACGGAGAAAAATCTACAGCCTCAAGGGTCAAAACACGCTCCAGCCAATCAACCCTTTGTCAAACCACTTTATTAAACTGCTCTAAATCACTTCTGTCTTGCTCTACATCTCAAACTCAAGCCAGATTAATACATTCACACACACAGCTGTCAACCCTGTACACATCTGTAATGGGCTCGGGGGGGTTTCTGTTGTTTTTTTTTTTGGCTTGGTTTGTTTGCATGGCAACTGTTGTCAGGATTTCACAGCTCATAAATGCATAAATCCGTGTGCTGTACGGACTGTTAGAATAGGTAATGGTTTATGTTTTCTTGCTCGAGGTTGGTTTGGTTTGGTTGATCCAACTATTGGATGGGTTGCTATGAAACAAGATGAACTGCAAGAGCTTTGATCTCCTGATATCATCCACTTACATAATTGTGTTTATGTTTGTCTTTGACTAAATGCCTGCAAAATTAATAACATTGCCATCTGCCTCAGTAGGATAGCAAATGTAATGAGTTTACAGTCATCATACTGGCTGATTCTTGATGCTTTTTCCTCATGTGAATCTAGGGTCTGACAACAGAGGGTCCCTTCATTTGTGATATTGGGTTGTAGAAAGAACTGACGTGGTGGAGGCAACAATATCTGTAATCAATTCACCAAAAACCCATTGAATAGTTCACCAGTCAAGGCAACTGGACTCACAAGATCACGTGAGAATCCATCTCGCCAAGCCTTGCCATATGCATTTGTGCCCAAATCACAGTGGCAGTGGCAGATTGGAGATCATCTTTTGAGGAATTACTTGAAGTTACAGCAGCTACAGGCATGGTTTAATGATAGATGTGTGCCAACTATGGGAGCTGCTGAAAATGCTGATAGCATTAATTTACTTTGTTTGACTGAAAAGACGTTTTTACTCTTCTCCATAGTGACTTCAGTCGGAGTTTCTGCATAATATGGTTAATTGATCCAGTTGGTTGAAGTTTGTCATAGATGGTGATAGACAGATGGTTCATTCAATCACCTGCCATGTATTTTTTTAAAGTGCCCGCGCTTTTCCAAACAGTTTCCAACAACAACTTGTCCGTGCAACAAACCATTCGGCACTGTCGGAGACATTTCACTCAAAACCACAAATGATCAGTTATCAAGGGAAGGCTGGAGAAAACGTCAAAGTACCAACAAGGTCATTGACATCGAGTTTTATGGCAATCCATCCAGTAGTACTGATATTCCCTTCCATAGAGCCATGTGACTAGTGTGGCTAAAAACCTTCACAAACTGAATATAAATTGAATATTAGAGCGTATCATCAATATTACAGATGTCATACAGTACATACACATACTCATACATATGTATATTTTGATATTAAACACATTAAATGGTACTTATGAGTTTTAAAGTTATAATAACTTCAATAACTTCAGTTGCAGAAAGCATTAAATAAAGCGAGCATGAAGAGCACAGTATGGGAATATCAAGAACATGCTCTCAGAGGAGCTTGGCTTTTTTACAGGAAGGCCTTGTGGAACTGGTTAGCATTTGAAGTGGACTCATTGTGAACTTTGTGATCGACTGACAGTTGTGAATCATATTCCTCACTGTATCTTTATAGAGCCTTAAAGTGCTGCTCTGTTTGCTTGTAAATTTTTGCAGCATTCAAGTTTCACCGCTACACAATCTCTCGCTATAACTCTTTTTATTGATTTTATTGCAACAGTATCTGAGCCTTTTAACTTAGGCGCTACTTTTAGAGAAGGTGAACAATAACACCCTCATCTAACCTTAGTCTGTATCCAAATAAAGCATAAAGACAGCCATTCTTTTTGGTCCAACAGATCCCATTGCTGCTGCTGTACATTTCCCAACTGGTCACACTGGTAAGTATTGACTACTAACGTACACACTCTGTATATTTACACCAAGAGGCAAGCTGATAAAGCACAGTTACACCTCTTTTTATCATCAAGATCCCTATGAGGTGGTTCAGCCCAGTGACTCAGCTTCCTGGACTAAATCATTCATTATCCACTGTGACAGAAATAACACTCCACAGCACTGCGTGAAGCTTTGCACATTAGGCATTGAGGCATTAACGAACTGCGTCAATGGCCGTCATACTGGAGTCAAAGTAAACAAACACAGCTGATGCACAAACAAGCTTTTCAGTTTCCACACGTCCACTGACACCTCTTCTCCAAAGCAACCCGAAAAGATTTTAGGAGTTTATTCTTTAAGGCAGTGGACATGCATCTTTTCTTTGTGTCATCTGTGATCACACGTGGTGCGATTTTCTACATCTGTCACACAGCAGGTGAGGTCATTGATGAGGAGGAGGAGGACTGCAGGAAGGAGATTAAGTATACTGGAGCCAGATGAAGTCACTGGAGCACACTGCTAAGACTGCTGGGAGGTGAAGTACCCGTGTATCTGCACAATTATATCTTGTTATACTCTGTTTCAACTTAAAAGTACTTTAATACTATGAAAGCCAAACGGCTGACACTTTTTTATCATTGAACATTTTTCACATGACCTGACTGTATGTTGATAGTCATAGTGCTATAGGAGTCACATGCTGGTTGCAAGCGTATATTGAGGGCCTGTGTGAGAAGGTGTGTGCGTGTGTGTATGTGTGTGCCCACAAGTGCCAGGCATCAGTATAAGCTGTCAGCACTTTAAAAAACTTTGAGTGCGTGTCATTGACAAACCTAAGACCTCTGTATATTGTATATATATATCTATATCTCCATGGCAATGCCATGCAGGAATGAGTTAGCAAGGGCAATTGTGTGTGTGTGTGTGTGTGTGTGTGTGTGTGTGTGTGTGTGTGTGTATGTGTGTGTAAGGGAGCGAGTGTGTGTTTCAACAAACAGGCAGAGACAGATGCTTGACAGAACAGAGTCGGACCCTGAGGCCAAAACAAGCCAGCTAAGGACGAAGGCCACGCACACATATGCAAACACACACACACACATGATCACGCATAGATTGACTTCATATCTATGCAAATGCTTGACAGGCTTCTATCAGGTCATCAAATATTCTACATAATATGTGCAAAGACTGAAGTTTGTCAAACAGGATAAATTAGAGGTTTGGCCATCAGAGTGATGTGTCAAGGAGGAAAACTTCCACCCTGCCATGAGGTGAACATTGTTTACTGCAAGGCGACCTGGTTGTGTCCACAGGGACAGAAAATTCAGATGATAATTGGTTTATTTTGTTCATATTTGGAAAGAAAAGCATACATTTTAATAAAAGTGTATATGCAATAAATACATAAAAGGAGCCTCAAGAAGAAAGAAACTTGTTTTACAGTTAAAAACGGTCCGCTGTGGTTGCCAGAATTTTACTTAATTTACTTAATTTTATTTTCTGAATCAACTTATTAGTACTGTTGATTTCACATTTAAGGTTGGCATTTTATTTCATATTTTAAAATGTCTGTAGATTGTACAGTGTAAAACTGCCGGAGCATGACCGTAAATTATGATATTAAATATTAAGGTGTTTTACTGTACAATTAACAGTTGTTTGTTCTGTATAAATTCCCTCAACAAATAAAGGTTTTGAACTATGGCAACACAGGAAAACACAGTCATAGTTCATAGCATACATTATAGTCTTTTACTGTCATAGTTTGGCAGCTTTTCCACTTTAAAATCTACAGACATTGTTTTTTACAGTGTATCAATGGCTTGCTTGTGATATTAATATATGCCAAAAGTGCAGGTGGACCGATGTGAGCATGACCTGATGGCAACAGCGGAAATCAAAAAGAATATATTAGGCATAAATGAGGGGGATTTCAGGTTCAGCACACATTTATACAGTAACACAGTCTGTGCCTGCAGCTCACCTGCTGAACCTACTATAACATGTAACATCAGGAATACATAATACATAAAAATTCAACCCAGGTAAGCTCTGCCATTTAGCTGCAGGCAGAGAGAGAGGAAGCAAACCAGCAGGAGAGAGAAAAGTCAAATCTACAATCAGACATTCCAACGATAAAAAAAACAAGCCAACACACATTCTGCACAGCGAAGGCGAGGCGGCGTGGCTCCATCAACGATTATTAACCAGCCTCGCCATCAAACCCTTCACAAGACGTGGACAAACAATTCTCTCTTGCTCTCACTCGTGTTGTTTCTCATCTCCTGATATTTTCACCTAGAACTCTGTGAATTCAGGGTTTATTTCGACCAAATCAGAGCTGAGGATTGTTGGAACAGTAAAGAGAATTTCAGGTTTGACATACCTGAAACGTCACTACTAAACATTGTCATATAGATGCATAAACACATAGAAAGGGCTGGAAATATAAAAGTCAATTCATGGAAAATAAATCTAAACTTTTATCAAAATGATGGACATTATCAGTAAATTAACAAACTACAGTTACAGTATTTTACTGCTTTATAGAATTACACATTTAAAAAGACAATAATTAAATCTCTTTACAAACAAAGACACTATCTGTAAATTAACAACCAAACACTGTTTGTGTTATGCCATTAATAACAAATAACAGTTAACTCTCATTTTTGTTCCCAGAAAAAACACTATTTTATTTATACGGTATTTTGCTTTCTTAAAACACATACCAGTTTATGTACAATGACAATAATCATCTGCACAGAACTATTAACTTTGCTTTTCTGAATTTGTTAGTTTGTAATAATTCTTTCTCTGCAAAATCTTGACTTAAAAATTATTGGAATTATGATATTTTACTTCACAGTTTTTGCTGCAGCTGCTGCTAAACTCATTTGATGATCTTTTATTTAACAGTGTAAAACTCAGCTCAAAGAAAAAATAAAAATAAAAGATGATTAGGATTTTACTGACTGAAGATGAACCCAAAAATGTAATAAAAAATTAAATAACAAAACGTTTAAAAAGCTTCTCACTCTCTCATCGTCCTACACTGCTCCTGTTATTGGTCCATGTGAATGCATGTATGCCCATGTGTGTGTGTGTGTGTGTGTGTGTGCATAGGATTTGCAGTTGGCAGTTGTGTACCAGTAAATCATATTAAAATTCTCTCAGGGGTTTAACTGTCAAACAGAGTTTTATACACACACATTTATGCACACACACACACACAAACTGCAGGCGGACATGACCCTGTCTGTGTAAGGTTGTGCTGCTGGACCTCTCAGGCACATCTGCTCTTGCCATCTCACACACATGCATGCAAACGCACGCAGATTTTTATTCTTTACGGTGGAAAGAAAGAGGGAGGGAAGAGCGGAGGAATACTGGAAGCAAAGAAACAAAGAAAATGAAGAAGACGTTTCAGCTGAAGCATCTCTGAAAAACGTTTAATCGTCTTGGTGAAAGAAAAGAAACTACACGTGCGTCTAAAACGTCTGTTTTGGGTTCTAACTCCTGCCTCTTCCTTTTCCGCCACGTGTGAAAAAATCTGGTTTTATAATCTGGAAAATCTCCATCACAACAGGTGTTCAACATAAGCAAAGTTCCACACAAGTAACTCTGTGGTTGCTGTGGTGAGTTCATCTTCAGGTTATTTATGACTTGACCCGCAGAGACATGCTATTCGGCCTCATATCATCAGACGCTGTCAAAATCAACCGATTAACACATGAATCCTCTGATAATAGCTCACAGGTAAACATGATCCAACAGGTCATATATTTGTACTGTGTTTTTGCTGCTGTCAAAAACAATTCAACATTTAATATTTATCTTTTCAATGCTCGTCTTTGACAGCCATTTCAGAATTAAGCGTGAATCATTAAGCGTTGTATATTCAGTGAACGGATTCTGCATCAGTCAGTCTCGAACAATGACAGTATAAAGAATGGACAGAGCATGAGTAACATCACCCGTAGGTTTCCGATGTTTTGAAGCCGAAAATAGGCGTTCCTGTTGTGACATAGCTGTCCAGACCTGACCCCTGCCTCCTTAATTCTCCTTCTTCACCTAAACACTCCCACTCCTTGGATCTCTTTTGAGACTCTCGCCTGGTTCCAACCATGGCACACACAGATTGCGGTCGCATCCATGCCCGCTGGAATTTAGGAGTTGCTCGCTCACTCCAATACCCAAACCACAGCTCAACCTCCCCAGACTATCTCTCATCTAACTCTGTTACTCCTGCTTCCAGTTTCCTGTATTTGTGTGCTGCATGTGAGTTCACACCCCATAGTCCTGGCATCACCCAAAGTATGACCATAACAATCAAAAAATATCAACATAATCATTCGGCATAAACATCCTACAGGTAAGCTCATATACTCTTAATGTGCAAGCTACTGTGGGGATGAATGAGTGTGATCTGAAGTGGGTGTGGGAGGTAGAGGACTGAAGCTCCTGATGATGGGTGGGTGCAGTCAGACAGGATGGAACTTCGACTCTTTTCTACCTGACTGTTATACAGAGCAGACTGTAATTTGGCTGCTCTTAGTCACTATTTTAGCTGGTGCATTCTAGGATTTGACATTTAGACCTTCATACCCATAAATGAGGGAAAATTATGAACCCGAGTCTTTTGTCTTTGATGCATAGAGTTAATAGTTAAAGAAATACGTTTTTGCAGCAGTTTACAAATAATCAACCACTCAGGGTCATGATCTGTCTCCTCATCATGAAAGAATCACCTGCAAACTTTAGGATACTGGTTCTCAAACTGGTCATCTCTATACAGAATATAAAGAAGTGGGAATTCACTCATACACTTTCTAAATACTTTGGTGTTGACTCAAGTCTGGCTGGGTGGATCCTTGAATTCCTCTCCAACAGAAACCAGCGAGTGAGAGTTTATCCAACAACACGTGGAGTTCATTGGTGTTGAAAGCTGTTGAAAAGTCAACAAATAACAGCTTGATGTGAGTTTAATTTCCAAGAGCTTCCTGTTTTGTCAGTTTCTCAAAGTATTTCATGAACAACATGCTCTTTTTAGGACCTTTATGTGGTTGTTCTTGGCAACAGGAATCACAATCGACTGCTTCCATAATGGGTGAATGACAATAAAGTGACAAAGATATTATGAAAAAGGGGGCCCCCATGTTTCTATAGCAGCCTAGAAACACACTAACTAAACACTGGCTCTAGATAAGGCCTTGTGGTGTTTTGTGGCCACTATTGTTTCTTCTTCTGCTATAAAAGAGAGTGTGAGGCAAGACCGTTATAATCAGTAGCAACAATCCTAGATGCCACTAAATTCTACAGACGGGTCCTTTGAGTTCAGGATGGTTGACCTGGCCAGTGTGGAGGATTCAGTGGCATTGCTGATTGCAAATGTTGGTTTCTTTTTGTTTAACAGAACCTTCAGTGACTTCATGACCAAAGGTTTACTATTAGGGTAAGTCTTTGTCCTCACATTAAGACAAGCAGGAAATAACAACATCAGTTAGTTCATCGATGTCATTACTGTTCAACTTTCAAGGTGTTTTGAAAAACCAGACAAAGAACGTGTAGTTTCTCTTTTCTGGCCGGGTGTACCAGTATCAGTTCATAACTTCAATAAATAAAACAATTAAGAAGCTGTCATTTGAAACCTTGAGGGTTGGTCCCAATTATATGGTTGATCTGTTACAGCATGTGATTCATGTGCTAAAGCTATTATAGTAGGTTGTCGTGTAATATGTTCAAATAACCACAAAAGTGACTGATTTAAATTCACATAATTAGGATTTTTGTTTCACTTCATGTATCACATGTAAAATTGTTGTGTGATTATATACAGTATCTGCATATACTATGTGTTACAAGAAGAACTTTAATTATTTGTGAATGCAGGAATGCAGCAATTGTAATTATCACTAACTATCAGGACTAAATCACCATCAAATCATTTGGCAAATCATTTGGCAATACCACTCCTGCACAAAATAAAGTGCCTGTAAATACATGTTACACAGGTTCATATGTCAACATCCTTAACTTTCATTATTTATGTAGACTATTGGAGCCTGTAATGGCAACATAAATTTTCTGTTCTACATAAATAATAATGGGAGGGTCCTGTGGGGGTCACATAGGGAATACGGTGTACCGGGGCCGTTGCTACGAACCATCTGGTCCTTATACATCCAAAGTGAGAGCTGGCACAAAGTCGTTGCTGCCTTGTCCCCAATTTTGTTCGTGACATTCATGAATGGGATCTCAAGATGTAGACGGAGTTAGGACAGTGTGGGGAACCTTAAAATTGCATCTCTGCTTTTTTGCAGATGAGGTGGTTCTGTTGGCTTCATCAGACTGTGACCTTCAACACGCACTGGGTTTTTGCGATTTGCAGCCGAGTGTGAAGCAGCTGAGATGAGATTCAGCACCTCCTCCAAACGCTGTGATGCTCCTTGAGTTACTGCGACCATGTGATCTTGTGGTCTTGTTCACAAGTGATGGTTTGGTGCAACGTTGGCAGTGTTGCGGACGTTGTAAAGCTCTTCATTTTCCAGTCCACCTATGTTCCAACCCTAAGATATCGTCATGAGCTTTGAGTAGTGACTAAAAGAATATATAATCATAATTATGAGTGGTCATGCAATTATTATACATTTTATTTCCTCTGTTTTCTCGAGATAACGGGATAATTTTCTCACGATCTTGGCATAATGAGACTTTGTTTGCCCAGTGTTAACCTTTCCTGCTCGGCTGCCAGACTGTGGTGGTCTGTAGAGAAGTGAGGCTGATCTTTCTCTCTTCAGAACTTCTGCTGTTGTAGGCACTGTGACTGCATTTCATTCAGAAATGATATTGCTAAGGTACATATTTATACAAATTAGACTTAATAGTTAGTACGATGAGACAAATATGAGGTTAGGCGCACATCAGTCCCAAACGGGCTAGTAGAGGTCAACTAAACAGGAGGCATTTATTTCAGTGAGCCAGTAGGTGGAGCCCAGGAGGAATTGTATGCACACATACTTATATTTATATACTTATTTCTTATATATAAATTATTTAAGGATAAATTCTCACCCCAAAAAATTAAATTTGTATAATTAATTTAAGGTTTTTTTTTGGTAGGACATGATTCGTCCCAATTCTCAAATGCCAACACAGAGTCCAGGTTACAGAATAATGCAGTCACTATTTTTAGTTTTAGTAATGTTCACCGTGGTTTATAAACTAATTCATTATTTAGACATTAAAATATAATCCCAGTGTTGCATTGATTTGTATTTTAATTTCAAATAATGCAATTTCATTTAGTTGTCCCCGTGAATATAAGAAAAGAACATCAACAAAATTTGGATTCTCTTTTTTTATTCAACCTTAATTCATTTCTCATCGACTTACAGCAGTTTTTACACCTGCACTGCTGTTATGTAGTAACGTGCGGGCCAACACAAGGTTGTTCGTTCAAATGCTACATAACATTAGCACAAGCACTGGTAATGGTAACAGCAATAACTGGTAACATCTAAGAAAACAGACAAGACATAAGTCTAAATACAATTAGTGCACACGCTTTATCAAACATAGACTAAGTTACTGTGAGGAAAGATGAGTTAAAATCAATACTGCCTAAAACACAGGAACCAGCATGACCTGCAAGAATTAACGGAATGAAACATAAAATCTTAAAAATTACTGGAGAATTCCTCAGCGATGCTAGCTTTATTAGAGCTGGTATGTTCTTAGTAAACTGACAGGAGGTGTGAGGTATGAAGGCAGAGCACTACTCTGGGTTTAATGGGAAAGTAACATCAGTAGGACTTCATCTCTGTCTGAGTATGGTCATCGTGTAGCCTGGGTCACAGGTGTGTTTGAGTAGTGTTGAAATGGGGATCTGTCGTATCATAGTGTGTGTGTATGTGAATGTGAGGTGTTTGTGGTTTAGTTGACGACAGCAGATGAGCACATCTTGTTGATGCCGCATGCATTGGACCCTCTGTATAGGTAGTAGTAACCCTGTAAGAGAGACAGAGACAATCAGCACACATACTCACACAACTTTACACGAAATAATAGTAGTTAGTTTTGTATAGAACAACACCAGACTGTATCACCGAGTTGAAACATCTCTTTGACAGTAAACTCAGAGTCTCAGGTGTCTCCCTTTGGGTGATAAATACTGTTGCTACTTAGATTTCTTGTCTTCTACGATGTGCGCTAAGAATCGTGTGATCCCTTCACCTTAAAGAACTAACCTTAAATGATCTACTCAAACACCTGCTGCCCATCTGTAATTAGTAACACAAAAACATGTCTCCCCCTAGTGGTTCAAGTGGCTCCTACACTGTACTTATCACCATGTCAAGTTAAAACATTCTGGTGATATCTTTAATTTTAAAAATCAGGATGAGGTTCTATTTGCTATATTTTCAAGAAGAAGTTCACCAGCAAAGCCTTTTAGTAGGAAGGCTGCCTTACCTGCTCTCCATAATCCTCTCCCCAGCTGTTTTTGATGGCCCAGAATGGGATACCTTTACCTGAAAGCATTAAAAAAAAAATTCATACAGTGCTGCATTTTATCCACAAATGATCATCTGAGATATCTGTTATGCTTATTAGACAGTGAGAGGAGAGATAGGCAGGATAGGACAGGATCGGCATGCAGCAAAGGACCCAGCAGGTCGCTGCGGTAAGGACTTTAGCCTTGACACCTGGGGTGCCCCAAAACGATTGACTTTTAAGTTGATGAGCTTGTTAATTGTGGGCTTGGTGGCAAACAGGACAAATAAATCTGAATGTGGGATTAAAAACACTTCACTTACGCTCTCCGTATCCCACCATCAGCACGGCGTGGTCGATCATCCAGGGGTTGCAGAATATTTTCAAAGGGTGAGACACGCCCTTCCTGTAGAACTACAGAAATTCAAAAGACAATAAAATTAATTTTAGTCGTGCATTTTGACATGATTGTTGTCTCTTCATGTGTACTTTCCATGGAGGTGGCGGTGGATGAATGTAGTTTACCTGCATGGCAAATGCATTCAGAGCAACAGAGATTGGTCCATTCTCAGCCAGCCAAGCTGCGATTTCTGGAGGAGACAAACAAAAACAAAATTAGTCCATTTAATGTCCTTTTGTTCCAGACTGCCACGCGGATAACCTGAAAAATGAACACTCATCAATCTCCACTACATATCTGTCTTTAAATATGCTTTGTCTCAGCCCACTCACCCTTCTCATCTTTGGACAGCTCCAGAGAGCTGTTGATGTACGCGGCCACCTTCCCAGTGGTGAAGTCACACTTCTGCTTGCGCCCGCTGTAGGAGTAGTCGGTCTCGGACTCCAGACCGCCTTAAAAAAAACACATGAAGGATGAAGATTAAAATGGATCACATGTCAATTAATAGAAAGTTTCAAATGGTTGCACACATCGCTGTCTTACCCAGCTTCTCAATAGCTTCATAAGCATTTGACGGCAGCCCTCCTCTGCACGCCTGATCCAGCCCATCACAGTCAACCAGCTCTGCGAGGGAGAAATCAATGAACCAATCAAACCATGGCTTTTAATCTGCAAAATGTAAACACTCTTTATCTGCAAGAGAAAGTTTGTTTGGGTCTGTGCATGTGTGTGTGTGTTACCTTGTTCAGAGAGGGACAACAACGTCCCATTTTTCAGGAACCACTGTCCTTCAATGTTGCCTGTGACGGAAAAAGCCCAGCAGGATCCACACATACCCTGTAAGACACAAACACACACACACTGCAATCAGCATGAAGCAGGCGACAGGAGATATAATTTATTCGTTAGTAACTCTAATTGTTGGTACCTGGTTCTTAACGGGACTGACAGCACCGTGATCTCGCCAATCCCAGCTGGCAGGGGCGGGGTTTTGGGCAGGAGAGGCTTGTTTCATTGGTCGGTGAAGAGTCCATTGACTCAGTAGCTGGTTCAGGTATGTGGAGCGAAACTCTTCCTCTGGAGAAAAGAGTCAGACTTTTGTTACTAAAGGCACCTTTGTTGGAAACTGTGTGGAAACACAAGCAAATACACACACACACACACACACACACACGTACCAGTTATGTCGCTGAACTTGGTGACTCCATACTCGGCTGACCCTTGATCCAAATTCTGGAGCTTCTCAGCGGTCTTCAGGTTCTCGTGGAAGATGCGCAGACGGTGGTCTGCCTCTGCAGGATCGAAGGTCAAACAAAAATATATTAAAAACATTATTTGGAACTTGACAAGGAAAGAAACTTTTAATCTCAGCAACACTCCAGCCTCTCATTTCACCAGAATCAGTCCTTATGTAATCTTTTATTGATTATCTATTACTGACTTACTTACAACTGCATGTACGTGGTTATTTGTTATGGTTTTGTTACATTTAATGTCTCATGTGGGATTCTTGGCTTATTTGCTGCTTGCTATACATGAAGTGCGTCTAATGTTGCCGTGTGTACATAAAGGGTTGTGAAGGAATGTGTTTGGTATGTTCTGTCCTCCGTCACTCACCTTCCTGGCTGCTGTAGGCCTTGTTGTATTTCACCATGAATTCTTTGAACTGGCCCAACAGCTCGACAGACTCCTGCCAGCAGACAAACACAGACTTTACCTTCAATCTCAAGTTCAAACTGATAAAAAGTGGATTACACAACAGCTGACCATCAGTCCTGTTATCGATCTAAAACATGACATAATCCTTACCTCCTGAGGCTGGCTGGTGGACGCCTCCATCACCTTGTTGGTCTCTTCTTGCTGAGATTCAGCTGATGGGAGACATCCAGGACGACATGTTAAGTGTGTTAACCCTATTTAACTATGTGGTCTTTGAATTACTCACTTATTTATTTATTTATTAAATAAATAATAAATAGGTTTTTCTCATTACAGAAGCATTTATTTGTTGACTTTTACCTCATTTATCTCTCTGGTATGAAGCAAGATTTATCGAACAAATAAGTAAACATTAGTCTATTAGTGTCACATAAACAGCAGGTAAACAGTGACCTACTTCTCTTGGGGTGTGAATAAATGCAAGAGGAACCAGAGAATTCATTTTGAACCGTAGCTGTGTTCTTCCACGATAATCTGACCGTCTATAATCTGAATTTGTTTTTGGGCTGCTGACTGACCTTTAGGCTGACACTTCTGCTTGAGCAGAGTCGAGGTGCCCTGCCAGGGTATGTCCCACACTTCGAACACACACACCTCCGTCTGACATGAACAAAAACACACACACGCAGATATTCTGTATTATAAACAGTGACACAACCTGTTTTATGCAGAGCGCAATAATGTCAGAAGAGCAGGTTATTCTTGTATGTTTGCTCTTTGATAACATTTGTTTCTCAGTGTATATGCTAAGAATAGAGGAACAAAGAAACGTGTCAGCACTGTGGACTTGAGTCATGAGCGTGCTCCGGGTTTCTTCAAGTCAAACTCAAGTCACAAGACCAGACTGGTGACCAACAGAACTACACTGCTGCAATAATAAGTCAGGGTTACACAATTCATTGCACACAAGCCAAGCCCAGGAAGTCTGCTCTTTTAAAAACGGCCTACTTTCTCTCACTGAGGTTAATCTCACTCACTAATTCACTCTCCCTCTCACAAACACAAACACACACACACACACACACACATCCTACCTTGAGTTTCTGTAACTCGGGATAGAAGTCACATGTCCTGAGCATGGCGGATTTCTTACACTGAGTGTTACTCAGCTCCACTGTTATTGTGTAGCGGATACCCTTCACCAGCTGGGAAACAGACAAACACACACATTTATTTGTCACTTTTAAGAAAGGGAGGCATTTATTCAGACATGACTCTAACTGTGTTAAAGCCTAGTACACAAGTCATACAATACGTGTGTATTTGAATGACATTTAGCCACACTAAGCTCTTTGTGAGTGTATTTATGGCGTCGTATCTGGATGCTTCTTTTGCTGCATGGTCACTCTGGTGGCACTGGACCAGACGGCACAGATGACAGTGCACTGCAACTCTAGTGAGGCCATTTGGTGAAAGGTGTCAAGCCAGGTTAAACTCAACGATACGACTTGGTGCCAGTTGTTTAAAATGAACATACTGAGAGTGACAGGCTGTCTGTGAAAAAAAAAGCTGTGAAAACTGAAAATAAAATGCACAAGGAACATACCACAGACATCAGTTTTTAAGATAAGATACGACAAAACAAGGGAACAAAAGGGGACAAGATGAGATTAAACAAAATACAACAAGATAAAATAAAAACAGGATGAGACCAGACAAGATAAGACAAAATAAAATAGAAATAGAAAAATAAGACTAGACAAGACATAAACTAAAAGAAAAAAAGTTTGGCTGTTGCAGCAGCACAATGACAAAATTAAGAATAAATAAACAGTATGGAAAGTAAAATAAATAAATAATGATGTGAAGCATTTGTAAGGTTTATAAAGCTATGCTTTTATTTTGAAGGTAACATGGCGCAGCTTTAAATGGCCTCCAGCAGCGCTGCTGTTGTTGTTTACCATGAGCTGAACATATAAGAGCGATGCAGTAACTCATACAGTCCATCATAAATAAATAACTAATAAATGCAAATAAACACCGGGCCGTCTGTGCTCGTGTTACCTGTTTTGTGGCGGAGATGAGCCGGCTGACTTTGCGGAGGTGCATGGCGTTGGAGCCCCGGTTGTAGCGCTCCTCGGCGAACTCCAGAGCCTTCTTCAGGCCCGGGTCGGACTCGTGAAGCCGGACAGGTGAGCCCGGAGGCCCGAACAAAGGCCGGTCCAGGTCGAGCCCGAACACCGAGCCCAGCATGGCGACCAGGGCCAGCCACAGGATTAGGGGACAACAGCGGAAAGATCCGACCATCATCATGTTAATCCCGGTGTGATGTCAGGAGGAAAAGGAGGACCAGTGTCCAGGGTCTGCTCGGTTAAATAGAGAAATGTTTGTTTGGACCCGGACACAGATCGATGTCTCAGCTCGTGCAGCTGTGTTGTTGTTGCCAAACAAAACTCAGCTGAGGCGGAGCAGACATGCGCAGTACGATGCCAAACAAAACTCAGCTGAGGCGGAGCAGACATGCGCAGTACGAGCAGAGGGTGTTCAAGAAACACACTGTTAACTACACTATCACTTATAATAAATATATATTATAATAAAATAAATTATCTTTAACCTCATGTCATTGTAAGACTGACTTATTATGAGCAATGCAAAGTCTGTTAACATTTAAGTTTAAAACATATCGCTCTGTCTTGTCAAAATCATTCAGAAAGTAATATTTATGTCACATTACAGATATATAACACCAGCAGTTATGTCCTTAGAGGTTCAAATGCTTCATTATGTCAACCAAAAATCTTCCAGCCATACAGTATCTGACAATCCCAGCAGGCCATAAATAATATGTAAAAACGAAGCTTCGGGCCGCATGAAGTCTGGACCGCGGGCCATGATTGGCCCCCGGGCCATACTTTGGACGTGCCTGCTCTAGGTGGATGTGATTACTGTGCCACATAAGAGGAAAGTAGATTGTACCATAATATACCATAATAAAACCTTTGTCATATACTATACTACATTTCACTTTAAACTATATCTGACTTATACATTATTTCTATCTCTATTATTTATTAATTTTACTTCTAAATTTAGTCATTGTGTTGCTACAGCAGCCAAACTTTTCTCCTGAAAAAACAATAAAGGTTTATGTCTATCCTTATTTATATTATCTTGTCTTGTCGTATCTATCTTATTAAAATGTAGCGAGATTTAAATACAAAATTGTGTGTATGGGAAAATATATATAATAACAGCTGCATTTGCCACAGTACAAGAGCAGATAGAGTAAAGTTTGGTAACAAGTTAAGTAGTGTGTCCTTTCCAGTCACACAGCATGTCCAGAAGAAATTACTGGATTATTATGGGTGATAGTAACTCTTTATATCTGCAATATCAAACATACAATTCACTGTATATCCCAATTCATCCATTCATTATTTATCTAATTAAGGACCATGTACAGTATTAAACAATTTCATTTGATACTGCACCAGAGTTAGTTTACAGCTACTTTTCATCTGCCTCCCTTCGGCAGACACAACAATTAAACACTATTACAGCACAACAACAGTACAAAGCAAAAAAAAAAAAAAAAAAACACACACAGGACACTACCTCAAGTGGTGTTATACTGTTGTTGTTGTTTCTTTATTGTATATACTTGTTTTCTTAAATTTAATTTGCCTTTACTTTTTATATTTATATTATTATATGTTCCTTTTTTTAATAATATTTTATATTGGGCTGCTCGGGGACCAGGGAAACCAATTTCGTTTCATCCCATGTTTTACATGTGCTGCAATGACAATAAAAACTCCTTGATCCTTGAATAATACAAAATACACAGTTACACACAATAACATATAACATCACCCACAATGTCAGTGGCTGCAGAGCAGACTTTTTATTTGTTTTAAGTGTACTATGGAGCTGCAGCTCTTTATATCATCAGGTAGGGCTCAGAATTATTTACTTTTATTAAATATATATTTATTATAAGTGTCGTGTAGTGAACAGTGTGTTTCTTGAACACCCTCTGCTCGTACTGCGCCTGTCTGCTCCCTCAGCCTCAGCTGAGTTTTGTTTGGCAACAACAACACAGCTGCACGAGCTGAGACATCGATCTGTGTCCGGGTCCAAACAAACATTTCTCTTTTACCCGACCAGACCCTGGACACTGGTCCTCTTTTTCCTCCTGACATCACACCGGGATTAAACCGATGATGGTCGGATCTTTCCGCTGTTGTCCCCTAATCCTGTGGCTGGCCCTGGTCGCCATGCTGGGCTCGGTATTCGGGCTCGACCTGGACCGGCCTTTGTTCGGGCCTCCGGGCTCACCTGTCCGGCTTCACGAGTCCGACCCGGGCCTGAAGAAGGCTCGGAGTTCGCCGAGGAGCGCTACAACCGGGGCTCCAACGCCATGCACCTCCGCAAAGTCAGCCGGCTCATCTCCGCCACGAAACGGTAACACGACCACAGACGGCCCGGTGTTTATTAGTATTTATTAGATATTATTTATGGTGACCAGTGTGAGTTACAGCATAGCTCTTATATGTTCAGCTCATGGTAAACAACACAGCGCTGCTGGAGGCCATTTAAAGCTGCGCCATGTTACCTTCAAAATAAAAGCATAGCTTTATAAACTTACAAAGCTTCACATCGCTATTATTATTTATTTTACTTTTATACTGTTTATTTATTCTTAATTTTGTCATTGTGCTGCTGCAACAGCCAAACTCGACTTATGTCTAGTCTTATTTTTCTATTCTTTTTATTTTGTCTTATCTTGTCTGGTCTCATCCTGTTTTTATTGTATCTTGTTGTATTTTGTTTAACCTTATCTTGTCCCCCTTTGTTCCCTTGTATCTTGTTTTGTCGTATTTATCTTAAAAACTGATGTCTGTGGTATGTTCCTTGTGCATTTATTTTCAGTTTTCACAGATTTTTTTTTCACAGCCAGCCTGTCACTCTCAGTATGTTCATTTTAAACAACTGGCCTGAAGTCGTATCGTTGAGTTTAACCTGGCTTGACACCTTTCACCCAAATGGCCTCACTAGAGTTGCAATGCACTGTCATCTGTGCCGTCTGGTCCAGTGCCACCAGAGTGACCATGCAGCAAAGAAGCATCCAGAAACGACGCCATAAATACACTCACAAAGAGCTTAGTGTGGCTAAATGTCATTCAAAATCACACGTATTGTATGACTTGTGTACTAGGCTTTAACACAGTTAGAGTCATGTCTGAATAAATGCCTCACTTCTTAAAAGTGACAAATAAATGTGTGTTTGTCTGTTTTCCAGCTGGTGAAGGGTATCCGCTACCCAATAACAGTGGAGCTGGTAACATCAGTGTAAGAAATCCGCCATGCTCAGGACATGTGACTTCTATCCCGAGTTACAGAAAAACTCAAGTGGATAGGATGTGTGTGTGTGTGTGTGTGTTTTGTTGTGAGAGGGAGAGTGAATTAGTGAGTGAGATTAACCTCAGTGAGAGAAAGTAGGCCGTTTTTAAAAGAGCAGACTTCCTGGGCTGTGCTTGTTGTGTGCAATGAATTGTGTAACCCTGACTTATTATTGCAGCAGTGTAGTTCTGTTGGTCACCAGTCTGGTCTTGTGACTTGAGTTTGACTTGAAGAAACCCGGGCACGCTCATGACTCAAGTCCACAGGTGCTGACACTTTTTTTGTTCTCTCTTCTTAGCATATACACTGAGAAACAAATGTTATCAAAGAGCAAACATACAAGAATAACCTGCTCTTCTGACATTATTACACTCATAAAACAAGTTGTGTCACTGTTTATAATCGGAATATCTGTGTGTGTTTTTGTCTTGTCAGACGGAGGTGTGTGTGTTCGAAGTGTGGGACATACCCTGGCAGGGCACTCGACTCTGCTCAAGCAGAAGTGTCAGCCTAAAGGTCAGTCAGCAGCCAAAAAAAAAACAAAAATCAGATTATAGACGGTCAGATTATCGTGGAAGAACACGCTCGGTTCAAAATGAATCTCTCTGGTTCCTCTTGCATTTATTCATACCCTAAGAGAAGTAGGTCACTGTTTACCTGCTGTTTATGTGGTTTCAGAGTTTGCCTCCTCTGTAACAGCAACATTATCTTCCATGACTGTCTCTAATGACACTAATAGACTAATGTTTACTTATTTGTTCGATAAATCTTGCTTCATACCAGAGAGATAAATGAGGTAAAAGTCAACAAATAATGCTTCTGTAATGAGAAAAAACTATTTATTTTTATTAATAAATAAATAAATAAGTGAGAGTAATTCAAGACCACATAGTTAATAGGGTTAGGGTTACAACACTTAACATGTTGTCCTGGATGTCTCCCATCAGCTGAATCTCAGCAAGAAGAGACCAACAAGGTGATGGAGGCGTCCACCAGCCAGCCTCAGGAGGTAAAGATTATGTCATGTTTAGATCGTAACAGGACTGATGGTCAGCTGTTGTGTAATCCACTTTTTATCAGTTTGAACTTGAGATTGAAGGTAAAGTCTGTGTTTGTCTGCTGGCAGGAGTCTGTCGAGCTGTTGGGCCAGTTCAAAGAATTCATGTGTGAAATACAACAAGGCCTACAGCAGCCAGGAAGGTGAGTGACGGAGGACAGACATACCAAACACATTCCTTCACAACCCTTTATGTACACACGGCAACATAAGACGCACTTCATGTATGAAAACATTGTTTGGAAGTAGTAAATCATGTGCGCCGAGGAGTTATGAGCATCTCATCAACAGCAAATAAACCAAGAAACAAAACCATAACAGATAACCACGTACATGCCGTTGTAAGTAGTCAGTATAGTAATCAATAAAAGATTACTAAGGACTGATTCTGGTGAAATGAGAGGCTGGAGTGTTACTGAGATTAAAGTTTTTTCCTTGTCAAGTGCCAAATAATGTTTTATATATTTTTGTTTTGACCTTCGATCCTGCAGAGGCAGACCACCGTTTGCGCATCTTCCACGAGAACCTGAAGACCGCTGAGAAGCTCCAGAATTTGGATCGGGTCAGCCGAGTATGGAGTCACAAGTTCAGCGACCTAACTGGTACTGTGTGTGTGTGTGTGTATTTGCTTGTATTTCCACACCAGTTTCCACAAAGGTGCCTTTAGTAACAAAAGTCTGACTCTTTTCTCCAGAGGAAGAGTTTTGCTCCACATACCTGAACCAGCTACTGAGTCAATGGACTCTTCACCGACCAATGAAAACAAGCCTCTCCAGCCCAAAACCCCGCCCTGCCAGCTGGGATTGGCGAGATCACGGTGCTGTGTCATCCGTTAAGAACCAGGTACCAACATTAGAGTTACTAACGAATAAATTTATCTCTTGTCGCCTGCTTCTTGCTGATCGCAGTGTGTGTGTTTCTGTTTGTGTCTTACAGGGTATGTGCGGATCCTGCTGGGCATTTTTCGTCACAGGCAACATTGAAGGACAGTGGTTCCTGAAAAATGGGACGTTGTTGTCCCTCTCTGAACAAGGTAAACACACCCACACCACACACATGCCAGACCCAAACAAACTTTCTCCTGCAGATAAAGAGTGTTTACATTTGCAGATTAAAAGCCATGGTTTGATTGGTTCATTGATTTCTCCCTCGCAGAGCTGGTTGACTGTGATGGGCTGGATCAGGCGTGCAGAGCGGGGCTGCCGTCAAATGCTTATGAAGCTATTGAGAAGCTGGGTATAAGACCGCGTGTGTGCAACCATTTGAAATGTTTAAAAACAGAACATTACATCTATTAATTGACATGTGATCCATTTTAACCTCCATCCTTCACGTGTTTTTTTAAGGCGGTCTGGAGTCCGAGACCGACTACTCCTACAGCGGCGCAAGCAGAAGTGTGACTCACCATGGGAAGGTGGCCGCATACATCAACAGCTTCTGGAGCTGTCCAAAGATGAGAAGGGTGAGTAGGCTGAACAAAGCATATTTAAAGACAGATATGTAGTGGAGATTGATGAGTGTTCATTTTTCAGGTTATCCGTGGCAGTCTGGAACAAAAGGACATTAAATGGACTAATTTGGTTTTTGTTTTGTCTCCTCCAGAAATCGCAGCTTGGCTGGCTGAGAATGGACCAATCTCTGTTGCTCTGAATGCATTTGCCATGCAGGTAAGCTACATTCATCCACCACCACCTCCATGGAAAGTACACATGAAGAGACGACATCATGTCAAAATGCACGACTAATTATTTTATTGTCTTTTGAATTTCTGTAGTTCTACAGAAGGGCGTGTCTCACCCTTTGAAAATATTCTGCAACCCTGGATGATCGACCACGCCCGTGCTGATGGTGGATTACGGAGGGGAGCGTAAGTGAAGTGTTTTTAATCCCACATTCAGATTTATTCGTCCTGTTTGCCACCAAGCCCACAAATAAAGTTCATCAACTTAAAAGTCGATCGTTTTGGGGCACCCCAGGTGTCAAGGCTAAAGTCCTTACCGCAGCGACCTGCTGGGTCCTTTGCTGCATCCCGATCCTGTCCTATCCTGCCTATCTCTCCCTCTCACTGTCTAATAAGCTAACAGATATCTCAGATGATCATTTGTGGTATAAATGCAGCACTGTATGAATTTTTTTTTAATGCTTTCAGGTAAAGGTCACCCATTCTGGGCCATCAAAAACAGCTGGGGAGAGGATTATGGAGAGCAGGTAAGGCAGCCTTCCTACTAAAAGCTTTGCTTGTGAACTTCTTCTTGAAAATATAGCAACAGAACCTCATCCTGATTTTTAAAATTAAAGATATCACCAGAATGTTAACTTGACATGGTGATAAGTACAGTGTAGGAGCCACTTGAACCACTAGGGAGACATGTTTTTGTTTACTAATTACAGATGGGGCCGCAGGTGTTTAAGCAGATCATTTAGGTTAGTTCTTTAGGTGAAGGGATCACACGATTCTTAGCGCACATCGTAGAAGACGAGAAATCTAGTCAACAGTATCATCACCCAAGGGAGACACCTGAGACCCTAAGACTCTGAGTTTACTGTCAAAGAGATGTTTCAACTCGCGTAATACAGTTTGGTGTTGTTCTATACAAAACATACTACTATTATTTCGTGTAAATTGTGTGAGTATTTGTGCGCATTGTCCTGTCTCTCTCAGGGTTACTCTACCTATACAGAGGGTCCAATGCATGCGGCATCAACAAGAGTGCTATCTGCTGTCGTCAACTAACCACAAACACCTCACATTCACATAACACACCACTATGATACGACAGATCCCCATTTCAAACATACTCAAACACACCTGTGACCCAGGCTGCACGATGACCATACGCAGACAAGATGAAGTCCTACTGATGTTACTTTTCCGTTAAACCCAGAGTAGTGCTCTGCTTCATACCTCACACCTCCTTAGTTTACTAAGAACATACCAGCTCTAATAAAGCTAGCATCGCTAGGATTCTCCAGTAATTTTAAGTAGATTTTATGTTTCATTCCGTTACTTCTTAGGTCATGGTGGTTCCTGTGTTTTAGGCAGTATTGATTTTAACTCATCTTTCCTCACAGTAACTTAGTCTATGTTTGATAAAGCGTGTGCACTAATTGTATTTAGACTATGTCTTGTCTGTTTTCTTAGATGTTACCAGTTATGCTGTTACCGTTACCATGTGTGCTATGTTATGTGCATTGAAAGAACACCTTGTGTTGGCCCGCACGTTACTACATAACAGCAGTGCAGCTGTACAAACTGCTGAAGTCGATGAGAAATGAATTATAGGTTGAATAAAAAAAGAGGAATCCAAATTTTGTTGATGTTCTTGTCTTATATTCACGGGGACAACTAAATGAAATTGCATTATTTGAAATGAAATACAAATGAATGCAACACTGGGATTTATTTTAATGTTAAATATGAATTGTTTATAAACCACGGTGAACATTACTAAAACCTAAAATAGTGACTGCATTATTGCTAACCTGGACTCTGTGTTGGCATTCGCTCATGAGAATTGGGACGAATCATGTCCTACCAAAAAAAAACACCAAATAATTACACAATTTCATT
Organism: Larimichthys crocea; assembly: GCF_000972845.2. NCBI lineage: Eukaryota > Metazoa > Chordata > Actinopteri > Sciaenidae > Larimichthys > Larimichthys crocea. The sequence goes on from NC_040011.1 coordinate 43,116,247, forward strand.
TTTGGGTGGAGATTTATTCTTAAAGGATTTATATATAAGAAATAAGTATATAAATATAGTGGTGCATACAATCCCCTGGGCTCCACCTACTGGCTCACTGAAATAAATGCCTCCTGTTAGTTGACCTCTCTAGCCCGTTTATATGGGATGATGTGTGCTGATAACGCCTAACCTCATATTTGTCTCATCTTACTAACTATTAGTCTATTTGTATAAATATATCCTTAGTTATACATAACATTTTGATGATGAAATGCAGTCACGTGCCTACAACAGCAGAAGGCTGAAGAGAGAAAGATGCCTCACTTCTCTACAGACCACCACATCTGGCAGCCGAGCAGAAAGGTAAAGGTTAACACTGGGCAAACAAAGTCTCGTTATCCCAGATCGTGAGAAAATTATCCCGTTATCTCGAGAAAACAGAGGAAATAAAATGTTATAAATTGCCTGACCACTCAAAATATTGATTTATATTCTTTTAGTCACTACTCAAGCTCATGACGATACCTTAGGGTTGGAACATAGGTGGACTGGAAAATCAAGAGCTTTACAACGTCCGCAACATGCCACGCTGCACCAACCATCACTTGTGAACAAGCACACAAGATCACTTGGCACAGCAACTCACTCCCAACCTGGAGGGAGCATTACAGCGTTTGGAGGAGGTGCTGAATCTCAGCTCAGCTGCTTCATACTCGGCTGCAAATCGCAAAAACCCAGTGCGTGTTGAAGGTCACCGTCTGATGAAGCCAACAGAACCACCTCATCTGCAAAAAACAGAGATGCCAATTTTAAGGTTCCCCACACTGTCTAACTCCGTCTACCTCTTGAGATCCCATTCATGAATGTCAAAACAAATTGGGGGACAAGGCAGAACGACTTTGTGCCAGCTCTCACTTTGGATGTATAAGGACCAGATGGTTCAGCAACGGCCCCAGTACATCGTATCCATGTCGACCCCCACAGGACCCTCCATTATTATTTATGTAGAACAGAAATTTATGTTGCCATTACAGGCTCCATAGCCTACATAAATAATGAAAGTTAAGGATGTTGACATATGAACCTGTGTAACATGTATTTACAGGCACTTATTTTGTGCAGAGTGGTATTGCCAAATTATTTGCCAAAAATCCTAATTATGTGAATTTAAATCAGTCACTTTTGTGGTTTGGTTATTTGAACATATTACACGACAACCTACTATAATGAACTTAAGCACACTGAATCACATGCTGTAACCGATCAACCATTTATAACTGGGACCAACCCTTGAGAGCTCTTAATAGTTTTATTATTGAAGTTATGAACTGATACTGTTACACTCGGCCAGAAAGGGAAACTACACTTCTTTGTCTGGTTTTTTGAAACCTTCAAAGTTTGAACAGTAAAGCATCGATGACTACACTGTGTTTGTTTGTCCTGCTTGTCTTATGTGGGACAGACTTACCTATAGTTCCTTAGTCACTGAAGGTTCTGGTCACAAAGCCAACTTTTCATCAGCAATGCCACTGAATCCTCCACACTGGCCAGGTCAACCATTCTGAACTCAAAGGACCCGTCTGTGGATTAGTGGCATCTAGGATTGTTGCTACTGTTGCAAGGTCTTGCCTCACACCTCTTTTTATAGCTAGAAGAAGAAACAATAGTGGACAACAAACACCACAAGCCCATCTAGAGCCAGTGTTTAGTTAGTGTGTTTCTAGGCTGCTATAGAAACATGATGGGTCGCCTTTTTAATAATATCTTTGTCACTTATTGTCATTCACCCATTATGGAGCAGTTGATGTGAACAAACCACATAAAGGTCCTAAAAAGAGCATGATGTTCATGAAATACTTTGAGAAACTGACAAAACGGAAGCTCTTGGAAATTAAACTCACATCAAGCTGTATTTGTTGACTTTTCAACAGCTTCAACACCAATGAACTCCACGTGTTGTTGGATAAACTCTCGCTTGCTGGTTTCTGTGGAGAGGATCAAGGATCCACCCAGCCAGACTTGAGTAAACACCAAAGTATTTAGAAGTGTATGAGTGCTTACCACATTCTTTATATTCTGTATAGAGATGACCAGTTTGAGAACCAGTATCCTAAAGTTTGCAGGGCTGATTCTCATGATGAGGAGTCAAATCATGACCCTGAGTGGTTGATTATTTTTACCTGCTGCAAAACTTTTTTCTTCAACTATTAACTCATGCCATCCAAAGACAAAAGACTCGGTTCATAATTTTCCCTCATTTAGGGTATAAAGGTCTAAATGTCAAAACCTAGAATGCACCAGGCTAAATAGTGACTAAGGGCAGCCAAATTACAGTTTGCTCTGTATAACAGTCAGGTAGAAAAGAGTCGAAGTTCCATCCTGTCTGTCGCACCCACCCATCCTCCAGGAGCTTCAGTCCCTACCTCCCCACACCACTTCAGATCACACTCATTCTCCCCACGGTAGCTTGCACATTAAGAGTATTGAGCTTACCTGTAGGATGTTTATGCCGAATGATTTGTTGATTATTTTGATTGTTATGGTCATACTGGTCATTACTGGGTGATG